>NC_092046.1:104597622-104881914 GCF_003086295.3 Arachis hypogaea | reverse complement strand
ACACATAGCATGCATGGTGAATAAGCTATTGAAAGTATTGAATTGGAACATGCAAGCAACCCTTAAAAATTAATATATAATTGCCAAATAATTTTGCAACAATCCACAAGCATATCATAAGGAATAATAATGACCCTACTAAATTTCTAACACCGATTAAAAGAAAAAGAAAACATGGATAATGCAAGTAAAAAGAAAAAGAAAAGAAGAAGAAAACATAAATTAAGAAGAATAGAAAAGTAAGGAGGGAAGAAGAAAGAAAAACCTTGTTAATGGTGGAGAGAGAGAAAGTAGAAAGTGAGAAAAAAAGGAAGAAGAAGAAAGGGGAAGAAAATAATGAGGGAAAAGAAAAAGTAGGATTAGGGGAAGAGAAAGATAAGATATGTTGGCAGATTAGGATAAGCTGTGCGGCGCAAGCAACGCGGACGCGTGGGTACGCGTTCGCACGGATGGCTGATGAGCGGATATTTTATACGCTTTTGGGATAATTTCATATAGTTTTGAGTATGTTTTAGTTAGTTTTTAGTCTATTTTTATTAGTTTTTAGGAAAAATTCATATTTCTGGACTTTACTATGAGTTGTGTGTTTTTCTGTAATTTCAGGTATTTTTCTGGCTGAAATTGAGGGAGCTGAGCAAAAATCTGATTCAGGCTGAAAAAGGACTGCTGATGCTGTTGGATTCTGACCTCCCTACACTCAAAGTGGATTTTCTGGATCTACAGAACTCAAAATCAGTGATTGCTTAATTCTCAGCCCCAGTACACACCAAGTGGGCCCCAGAAGTGGGCCTCTACATCATCCATCATAGTTTACTCATTTGCTGTAAACCTAGGCTACTAGTTTAGTATTTAAACAACTTTTAGAGACTTATTTTGGATCTCATGACATTTTAGATCAAACCCTTGTATTCTTTGACGGCATGAGTCTCTAAACCCCATTGTTGGGGTGAGGAGCTCTACTGTGTCTCGATGAATTAATGCAAGTATTTCTGTTTTCCATTCAAACACGCTTGTTCCTATCTAAGATGTTCATTCGCGCTTAACTGTGATGGAAGTGATGACCTGTGACACTCATCACCTTCCTCAAATCATGAACATGTGCCTGACAACCACCTCTGTTCTATATACGATTGAATGAGTATCTCTTAGATTCCTTAATCAGAATCTCCGTGGTATAAGCTAGAACTGATGGCGGCGTTCATGAGAATCCGAAAAGTCTAAACCTTGTCTGTGGTATTCCGAGTAGGATTCAAGGATTGAATGACTGTGACGAGCTTCAAACTCCTGAAGGCTGGGCGTTAGTGACAGACGCAAAAGGATAGTAAATCCTATTCCAACCAGATTGAGAACCAACCGGTGATATGCCGTGCTGTGACAGAACGCGTGAGCGTAGTTTTCACTGGAAGGATGGAAGGTAGCCATTGACAACGGTGATCCACCAACACACAGCTTGCCATAGGAGGACGTGCGTGCGTGAACAAGAAGACAGAGGAAAGCAGAGATTCAGAAGACAAAGCATCTCCAAAACTCCAACATACTCTCCATTACTGCATAACAAGTAACCTTTAATCCATGCTCTATTGTTTATTTGCAATTCAACTGATAAACATAATTGACTTCCTGACTAAGATTTACAAGATAACCATAGATTGCTTCAAACCAACAATCTCCGTGGGATTCGACCCTTACTCACGTGAGGTATTACTTGGACGACCCAGTGCACTTGCTGGTCAGTGGTACGAGTTGTGAAAGTGTGATTCATAATTCGTGCACCAAGTTTTGGCGCCGTTGCCGGGGATTGTTCGTGTTTGAACAACTGACGGACTATTTTGTTGCTTAGATTAGGAAATTTTTTTTTTTGGTTTAGAGTCTCTTATTATTGTTCTTGGTTAAAAATATCCTTCTTTAAAACAAGTGTTACATTTACTGCCCAATTGGCTAGAGCGTTAGTCTAAGCCCGTGGCAGTTTGGTACACTCTTTTTAAAACCTTTTCATAAATAATATTTTCTTTATTAAATTTTGTGCCAAACTTTAAGTTTGGTGTTTTCTTGTTGATTTTTCAAAAAAAAAAATTTCGAAAATTTATTTTGGTTTTCTAAAAAATTTTAAGTTTGATGTTCTTCCTTCATGTTCTTGTGTTCTTGTGAATCTTCAAAGTGTTCTTGAGTTTTCCTTGTGTCTTGATCTTAAAATTTTTAAGTTTGGTGTTCCTTGGTGTTTTCCCTCCAAAATTTTCGAAAATAAGGAGCATTAGATCTAAAAATTTTAAATCTTGTGCTATCTTATTGCTTTTCTCTTTCCTCTTAAAAATCAAAAATATCTTTTCTCTCTATTTTAAAAACAATTTTTCGAAATATATTTCTAAAAATTCAAATTTTTTATTTCAAAATTTAAAACTTTTTAAAAAAAAAAATCATCATATCCTTTTCAAAACTTCCTAACCACTTTCTCTCTCCTCAGTTTTTCGAAAATCTTCACTCAATTTTTATTTATTTTAATTTATTTCATTTTCGAAATAAATATATAAATAAATAAATAAAAATATTTTTTCTATTTTACATCATCTCCTTTTCTCCATCATGGACCTAAGCGGAAATGAACAGTCCAGGAGGACTCTGGGGTCATATTCTAACCCCTCTACTGCTTCATATGGGAGTAGTATCTGCATACCCTCCATTGGAGTCAGTAGCTTTGAGTTGAATCCTCAGCTCATTATCATGGTGCAGCAAGTTGCTAGTATTCCGGTCTTCCACAGGAAGAACCTACAGAGTTTCTGGCACAGTTTCTACAGATTACTGACACAGTACATGATAAAGAAATAGATCAGGATGTCTACAGACTATTACTGTTTCCATTTGCTGTAAAAGATCAAGCTAAGAGGTGGTTGAATAACCAACCTAAGGCCAGCATAAGGACATGGAAACAGCTGACAGAAAAAATCCTGAATCAATATTTCCCTCCAAAAAGGATGACCCAGCTAAGGCTGGACATCCAAGGCTTCAAGCAAGGAGATAATGAATCTCTTTATGATGCCTGGGAGAGATACAGAGAGATGCTACGAAAATGCCCCTCTGAAATGTTCTCAGAGTGGGTTCAGTTAGACATCTTCTACTATGGGCTTGCAGAAGGAGCCCAGATGTCTTTAGATTACTCAGCTGGTGGATCTATCCACATGAGAAAGACAATTGAAGAGGCTCAAGAGCTCATTGATACAGTTGCCAGGAATCAGCATCTGTACCTAAGCAGCAACCCTTCCATGAATGAAGAGGTTAAAACAGTAACTGCTGAACTCAGTCCTGTAAAACAAGCTGCTGAATTCAATCAGCAATTGGATTTTCTAACAAAGCAGCTAGCCGAATTTAAGGACAGGTTACAAGAGACAAAGATAGCTAATATACATATGGACGAACAGTTTAAGCAAACAAAGCAGCAGCTATCAAGGCAAATAGCAGAAGAATGCCAAGCAGTTCAATTAAGAAGTGGGAAAACATTAAATACCCCACCTCAAGGCATCAAAAAGTCAAGAAATGAGCAACCCACCAAAGATTCACCTGAGGACAGTAAGAGCCCAGGAAGAATAATTCTGGCGCTAAAACGCCAGAAAATTGGTGGAAGGCTGGCGCTGAACGCCAGACCATGCCCACAACTGGCGTTCAACGCCAGAAATAAGGCAGGATTGGCGTTCAACGCCAGAAAAGGGCAAGAATCTGGCGTTGAACGCCCAAAATGGGCACATTTCTGGCGTCCAGGCGCCAGGAACAGACAGTGAGCTGGCGTCTAACGTCACTCCAGCTTCTAACTCTGGAACTCAATTGCCAGTGAGGGATCAGACACACAAAAATGCTGATAACAATCCCTCTAAAAAGGCTTCTTCAACCACTTCTGTAGGCGATAAACCTGCAGCAACTAAGGTTGAAGAATATAAAGCCAAGATACCTTATCCTCAAAAACTCCGGAAAGAGGAGCAGGATAATCAATTTGCTCGCTTTGCAGATTATCTCAGGACTCTTGAAATAAAGATTCCATTTGCAGAAGCACTTGAGCAAATACCTTCTTATGCCAAGTTCATGAAAGAGATCTTGAGTCATAAGAAGGATTGGAGAGAAACAGAAAGAGTTCTCCTCACTGAAGAATGCAGTGCAGTCATTCTGAAAAGCTTTCCTGAAAAGCTTAAAGACCCGGGGAGTTTTCTGATACCATGCATACTAGAAGGTAATTGCACTAAGACAGCTTTATGCGATCTTGGGGCAAGCATCAACCTAATACCTGCATCCACTATCAGGAAGCTTGGCTTAACTGAAGAAGTTAAACCAACCCGGATATGTCTCCAACTTGCTGATGGTTCCACTAAATACCCATCAGGCGTGATTGAGGACATGATTGTCAGAGTTGGGCCATTCGCCTTTCCCACTGACTTTGTTGTGCTGGAAATGGAGGAGCACAAGAGTGCTACTCTCATTCTAGGAAGACCCTTCCTAGCAACTGGACGATCCCTCATTGACGTCCAACAGGGGGAAATAACCCTGAGAGTCAACGATGATGAGTTCAAGTTGAACACTGTCAAAGCCATGCAGCATCCAGACACATCAACAGACTGCATGAAAGTTGATCTTATTGACTCTTTGGTAGAAGAGATCAACATGGCTGAGAGTCTCGAATCAGAGTTGGAAGACATCTTTAAAGATGTTCAGCCTGATTTGGAGGATTCAGGGGACATGAAAGAGCCTCTGAACTTTCTTCTGAAAGAAGAAAAACCTCCCAAACCCGAGCTCAAGCCACTACCACCATCCTTGAAATATGAATTTCTGGGAGAAGGTGACACTTTTCCAGTGATCATAAGCTCTGCTTTAAATTCACAGGAAGAGGAAGCACTTATTCAAGTGCTAAGGACACACAAGACAGCTCTTGGGTGGTCCATAGGTGACCTTAAGGGCATAAGCCCAGCTAGATGCATGCACAAAATCCTATTGGAGGATAATGCCAAACCAGTGGTTCAACCACAGAGGCGGCTAAATCCTGCCATGAAGGAAGTGGTGCAGAAAGAGGTCACCAAGTTACTAGAGGTTGGGATTATTTATCCTATTTCTGATAGCCCCTGGGTGAGCCTTGTTCAAGTCGTCCCAAAAAAGGGAGGCATGACAGTGATTCATAATGAAAAAAATGAACTGGTTCCTACAAGAACAGTTACGGGGTGGCGCATGTGTATTGATTACAGAAGGCTCAATACAGCCACCAGAAAGGATCATTTTCCTTTACCATTCATAGACCAGATGCTGGAAAGACTAGCAGGTCATGATTATTACTGCTTTTTGGATGGCTACTCAGGCTATAACCAGATTGCAGTAGATCCCCAGGATCAAGAGAAAATAGCATTCACATGTCCCTCTGGAGTGTTTGCTTATAGAAGGATGCCATTTGGGCTATGTAATGCGCCTGCAACCTTCCAGAGATGCATGCTCTCTATTTTCTCTGACATGGTGGAAAAATTTCTGGAAGTCTTCATGGATGACTTCTCAGTATACGGAGACTCATTCAGCTCCTGTCTTGATCACCTGAAACTTGTTCTGAAAAGATGCCAAGAGACCAACCTAGTTTTAAACTGGGAAAAGTGTCACTTCATGGTGACTGAAGGAATTGTTCTTGGGCATAAAATCTCAAACAAGGGAATAGAGGTGGATCAAGCAAAAATAGAGGTAATTGAAAAATTACCACCACCTGCCAATGTTAAGGCAATCAGAAGCTTTCTGGGGCATGCAGGATTCTATAGGAGGTTTATAAAGGATTTTTCAAAAATCGCAAAACCTCTAAGCAATCTGCTAGCTGCTGACGCGCCATTTGTGTTTGACACAAAGTGCCTGCAGGCGTTTGAAACGCTGAAAGCTAAGCTGGTCACAGCACCAATCATTTCTGCACCAGACTGGACATTACCATTTGAGCTGATGTGTGATGCCAGTGATCATGCCATTGGTGCAGTATTGGGACAGAGGCATGACAAGCTTCTGCATGTCATTTATTATGCCAGTCGCATTCTAAATGATGCCCAGAAAAATTACATAACCACAGAAAAAGAACTACTTGCAGTGGTTTACGCCATTGACAAGTTCAGATCATACTTAGTAGGATCAAAAGTGATTGTGTATACTGACCATGCTGCTCTTAAATATCTACTCACAAAGCAGGATTCAAAACCCAGGCTCATCAGATGGGTATTGCTTTTGCAAGAGTTTGATATAGAAATAAGAGACAGAAAAGGGACAGAGAACCAAGTGGCTGATTATCTGTCCCGGATAGAGCCAATGGAAGGGACGTCCCTCCCTTCTCTTGAGATCTCTGAGACGTTTCCTGATGAGCATTTATTCGCCATTCAGGAAGCACCATGGTTTGCCGATATTGCAAACTATAAAGCTGCAAGGTTCATACCTAAGGAGTACAACAGGATACAAAAGAAGAAATTAATTACTGATGCAAAGTACTACTTGTGGGATGAACCTTATCTCTTTAAGAGATGTGCAGACGGAATTATCCGTAGGTGTGTGCCTAGAGAAGAAGCATAGAGGATCCTGTGGCATTGCCATGGATCTCAATATGGAGGCCATTTCGGAGGTGAGCGAACAGCCACCAAGGTCCTCCAATGTGGCTTCTATTGGCCCACACTCTATAAAGATTCCCGAGAGTTTGTACGTAATTGTGACAGTTGCCAAAGAGCTGGTAATCTGCCTCATGGTTACGCCATGCCTCAACAAGGAATCTTGGAAATTGAGTTGTTTGACGTATGGGGAATTGACTTCATGGGACCTTTTCCGCCATCATATTCAAACACTTATATTCTGGTGGCAGTTGACTATGTATCAAAATGGGTTGAGGCTATTGCCACACCCACCAATGATACTAAAACAGTGCTGAAGTTCCTCCAGAAACATATCTTTAGCAGGTTTGGTGTCCCTAGAGTATTAATCAGTGATGGGGGCACTCACTTCTGTAATAAACAGCTTTACTCTGCCATGGTTCGGTATGGAATTCGCCACAAGGTGGCCACTCCATATCATCCACAAACCAATGGGCAAGCTGAAGTCTCTAACCGAGAATTAAAGAGAATCCTGGAACGGACATTAAATACCCGTAGAAAGGATTGGGCACGGAGCTTGGATGATGCTCTGTGGGCTTACAGAACAGCATTCAAGACCCCTATAGGGACATCTCCATACCAACTCGTGTATGGTAAGGCATGTCACCTGCCCGTGGAACTGGAACATAAGGCCTACTGGGCAACCAGATTCCTAAACTTTGATGCCAAATTAGCAGGAGAAAAACGATTGCTCCAGCTAAATGAGCTAGAGGAATTCAGATTCACAGCTTTCGAAAATGCCAAGCTTTATAAAGAAAAATAAAAAAAATGGCATGACAGAAAGCTGTCATCTAGAATCTTTGAACCAGGACAGAAGGTCCTGTTGTTTAACTCTAGACTCAGGCTATTCCCCGGGAAACTGAAATCCCGGTGGAGGGGACCATACGTGATTACAAGTGTGTCACCATATGGTTATGTGGAGCTTCGAGATATTGATTCTGATAAGAAGTTCATTGTCAATGGACAGAGAATCAAGCATTATCTTGAAGGCAACATCGAGCAAGAATGCTCAAGGCTGAAGCTAGATTAAAAGCTCAGCAAGGTCCAGCTAAAGACAATAAAGAAGCGCTTGCTGGGAGGCAACCCAGCCATGGGGCAACAATCCTCTAAGCATTTTGCCCTATTTCTATTTTTATTTTTATTTGTTTATATAAAGTTCATTGATAATAAGGTAAATAATCATTTACAGAAGACCTCGGCACACAAAACAGAGAAAAAGATCTCACTGGCAAGAAAACGCCAATAAAAGAGCATTTTGGGCGTTCAACGCCCAAAATGGGCATCCACTGGGCGTTGAACGCCAGTGATGGTAGCAGCTGGGCGTTCAACGCCAGAAAGGGGCACCCACTGGGCGTTGAACGCCAGTAATGGCAGCAGCTGGGCGTTGAACGCCCAGGAGAGCAGCAATTGGGCGCTGAACGCCCAAAACAGGCAGTGTTTGGGCGTTCAAACGCCAGGAAGACAGGGAGGAGCCAAATTCATTTTTCCCACACGTATTTCCATTTTAATTTCAATTTTTTTGCTTCAATGCATGATTTTTACATGAACATGTCAAGAACCCTGATTTCTAAAATCCTTAATTTCTAAAAATCCATCTTTCCAAATTCAATCCAACTCTTTTCAAATCTTTTCTGAAAACAAATCTATCTTTTTCACTCAAAAATCTTTTCAGCTAATCTATATCTTTTTCAAATCTCCATATTATCTTTTTCAAAATTCAGATTTATCTTTTTCAAAAATCTATCATATCTTTTTAAAATTAAACTATATCTTCTATCTTATCTTTTTTCAACTCAATCTTCTTATCTTATCTTTTCCAATTTTTCGAAAACCCCCCCATCCCTTTAAATTTGGGTTCGGCCTCCCTCCTCCTCCATCAACAATTGCACCTAGCTCTCCTTCTACCCCTCTTCTTTCTTTTCTTTTGCTTGAGGACAAGCAAACCTCTAAGTTTGGTGTGTTTACCCGAGATCATTAAGATCATGGCTCCTAAAGGAAAACAACCCACTCCAAGAGGCAAGAAAGAGAGCATTCCAAAACCACTTTGGAATCAAGGAAAGTTCTTATCTAAAGAACATTCAGACCATTATCTTAAAGTAATGGGTCTAAGATCAGTGATTCCGGAAGTTAGATTCGATCTAAAAGAAGATAAATATCCGGAGATCCAGGAGCAAATTCGAATCAGGAACTGGGAAGTCCTACCTAATCCTGAAACGAAAGTGGAAAGGAACATGGTCCAGGAATTCTATGCTAATATGTGGCAGACTGACAAGCAAAAACTATCTGGAACTGCCTTCTATGAATTTTGGACCATGGTCAAAGGGAAGATTGTTCATACCACCCCTGACAAGATCAGAGAGATCTTAAAGCTACCTCAACTAAAGGATGATCCAGACTCCTTCAACAGGAGGATGATGAGAGCAGACATTGACCTGGATAAAATTCTAGAGGACATATGTATCTCTGGAGCCAGGTGGACCACCAACACAAAGGGTGTCCCAAATCAACTCAAGAGAGAGGATCTCAAACCAGTCGCCAGAGGATGGCTGGACTTCATTGGGCGTTCTCTGTTGCCCACTAGCAACCGCTCTGAAGTCACAGTTAAAAGAGCAGTGATGATCCATTGCATCATGATGGGGAAGGAAGTGGAGGTTCATCAGCTGATTTCAACTGAACTCTACAAGATTGCTAACAAAAATTCAAAAGAGGCCAGATTGGCTTATCCAAGCGTGATTTCTCTACTCTGCAAGGACGCTGGAGTAAGGATGGGAATAACTGAATATATCCTAATTGAAAAGCCAATCACCAAAGCATCAATGGAAAAACAACAAGCACAGGAGGATCCCATCAAGAAAAGAGCACAGGAATTCCTCCCAGAGATCCCTCAAGCTGAATACTGGGAGTATCTTGAGACGTCCGTTACCAAGATACGGGAAGCTATGGAGCAAATAATAAAAGAACAGAAGGAACACAGTCAAATGCTGACCTATATGTTTAAAGAACAAGAGGAGCAGGGGCGTGACTTAAGGGAATTGAAGCGCCAAAAGTCTTCTCTTGTAGGACCAAGCACCCCAAGGATCAGAGGAACCCCCGTGCCCCCAGAATAAAGGTTGTTAATTTCCAATTTCTGCCTTAACTCTGTGACAGTGTCCTTATAAAAGTTTACCTTAGAAGTCATATAGTAGTAATTAGTATCTATTTTGATTTTATCTCCAATTAAGCTATAGTTTATTTTTCTCATCATCAGCAAACATGAATAAAGTAGTAGATCTTTTGAATAAGAGGCAATAAAATTTCGAGTTTTAATAAGAGAAATTCTAATTAGTTAAATGTGGTGGCAATGCTTTCTGTCTTCTGAATGAATGCTTGAACAGTGCATATGTCTTTTGAATTTGTTGTTTAAGACTGTTAAATATGTTGGCTCTTGAAAGAATGATGAACATGAGACATGTTATTGATAATCTGAAAAATCATAAAAATGATTCTTGAAGCAAGAAAAAGTAGCAAAGAACAAAGCTTGCAGAAAAAAAAAAGCAAGCAGAAAAAGCCAATGACCCTTAAAACCCAAAGGCAAGGGAAAATGAAAAGGATCCCAAGGCTTTGAGCATCAGTGGATAGGAGGGCCTAAAGGACTAAAATCCTGGTCCAAGCGGCTAAACCAAGCTGTCCCTAACCATGTGCTTGTGGCATGAAGGTGTCAAGTGAAAACTTGAGACTGAGCGGTTAAAGTCAAGGTCCAAAGCAAAAAGAAGAGTGTGCTTAAGAACTCTGGAGACCTCTAATTGGGGACTTTAGCAAAGCTGAGTCACAATCTGAAAAGGTTCACCCAGTTATGTGTCTGTGGCATTTATGTATCCGGTGGTAATATTGGAAAACAAAGTGCTTAGGGCCACAGCCAAGACTCATAAAGAAGCTGTGTTCAAGAATCATCACACTGAACTAAGAGAATCAATAACACTATCTGAATTCTAAGTTCCTATAGATGCCAATCACTCTGAGCTTCAATGGATAAAGTGAGATGCCAAAACTGTTCAGAAGCAAAAAGCTGCTAGTCCCGCTCATCTAATTAGAATCTGAGCTTCAATCAAAAACTCTGAGATATTATTGCTTCTCAACCTATTAGTCTTATATTTTATTTATCTAGTTGCTTGAGGACAAGCAACAGTTTAAGTTTGATGTTGTGATGAGCAGATATTTTATACGCTTTTTGGGGATAATTTCATATAGTTTTGAGTATGTTTTAGTTAGTTTTTAGTCTATTTTTATTAGTTTTTAGGAAAAATTCATATTTCTGGACTTTACTATGAGTTGTGTGTTTTTCTGTAATTTCAGGTATTTTTCTGGCTGAAATTGAGGGAGCTGAGCAAAAATCTGATTCAGGCTGAAAAAGGACTGCTGATGCTGTTGGATTCTGACCTCCCTACACTCAAAGTGGATTTTCTGGAGCTACAGAACTCAAAATGGCATGCTTCCAATTGCGTTGGAAAGTAGACATCCAGGGCTTTCCAGCAATATATAATAGTCCATACTTTGCACAAGGATAGACGACGTAAACTGGCGTTCAACGCCAATTCTCTGCCCAATTCTGGTGTCCAGCGCCAGAAAAGGATCAAAAGCTGGAGTTGAACGCCCAAACTAGCACAAAAACTGGCGTTCAACTCCACAAATGGCCTCTGCACGTGGATTGCTTAATTCTCAGCCCCAGTACACACCAAGTGGGCCCCAGAAGTGGGCCTCTGCATCATCCATCATAGTTTACTCATTTGCTGTAAACCTAGGCTACTAGTTTAGTATTTAAACAACTTTTAGAGACTTATTTTGGATCTCATGACATTTTAGATCAAACCCTTGTATTCTGTGACGGCATGAGTCTCTAAACCCCATTGTTGGGGGTGAGGAGCTCTACTGTGTCTCGATGAATTAATGCAAGTATTTCTGTTTTCCATTCAAACACGCTTGTTCCTATCTAAGATGTTCATTCGCGCTTAACTGTGATGGAGGTGATGACCTGTGACACTCATCACCTTCCTCAAATCATGAACGTGTGCCTGACAACCACCTCCGTTCTATATACGATTGAATGAGTATCTCTTAGATTCCTTAATCAGAATCTCCGTGGTATAAGCTAGAACTGATGGCGGCATTCAAGAGAATCCGGAAAGTCTAAACCTTGTCTGTGGTATTCCGAGTAGGATTCAAGGATTGAATGACTGTGATGAGCTTCAAACTCCTGAAGGCTGGGCATTAGTGACAGACGCAAAAGGATAGTAAATCCTATTCCAACCAGATTGAGAACCAACCGGTGATTAGCCGTGCTATGACAGAGCGCGTGAGCGTAGTTTTCACTGGAAGGATGGAAGGTAGCCATTGACAATGGTGATCCACCAACACACAGCTTGCCATAGGAGGACGTGCGTGCGTGAACAAGAAGACAGAGGAAAGCAGAGATTCAGAAGACAAAGCATCTCCAAAACTCCAACATACTCTCCATTACTGCATAACAAGTAACCTTTAATCCATGCTCTATTGTTTATTTGCAATTCAACTGATAAACATAATTGACTTCCTGACTAAGATTTACCAGATAACCATAGATTGCTTCAAACCAACAATCTCCGTGGGATTCAACCCTTACTCACGTGAGGTATTACTTGGACGACCCAGTGCACTTGCTGGTCAGTGGTACGAGTTGTGAAAAGTGTGATTCATAATTCGTGCACCAATGGCGCTTATAAGAATCGACGTGGTCGCGTCGGTCACGCAAACGCGTGACTCATTTTGTGCTACTGGCGCGAGGGCAGCCTCGCGCTCGCACAACTCTCTGTTCAAAACTCATTATTGCCAAATTCCAGGGTGACGCGGGCGCGTGGTTGACGCGATCGTGTGGGTGGCCAATATTGGAATGCGACGCGGACGCGTGGGGCACGCATTCGCGTGGTAGGGCTTGTGCGTCTAGCGCTAGTCCAGCCCCATTCCAGCACAACTTTCGGCCAGGCACCCTTTCTTACGTCGATTTCCAAATCACGTGTCCGCGTGGGTGACGCGGACGCGTGGGAGGCATTTTTCCCACATGATGCGGACGCGTCAGTGACGCAGTCACATGGATCAATTTGTGCCAAAGGCACGCCTCCAGCCACGCTCCCGCGTGACTTTCTGTTCGATTTATTTTTCTTTCTTACGCACCTGCGACACGGACGCGTCGGTGACGCTGTCGCGTCGCGAGCCTCCCTTTTTTTTTAAATATGCAAATGTGCAGATGAAGATGCAAACGAAATGCACGAATAATAAGAAGAGTTATTGAAAAAGAAAATTAAGAAGAAAGAAAGGAACGATCATACCATGGTGGGTTGTCTCCCACCTAGCACTTTGCTTTAACGTCCTTAAGTTGGACGCTCCACTAGCTCAGTCTTCTGCTGTGGGTGGATCCTCCAAGAGGAAGATCTCTAGCTCCTTGGGTTTCGTCGCCTTCTCACCATGATATAGCTTTAAGCGATGCCCATTAACTTTGATAAGTTCAGAGCTTGAAGGATGACTCAGATGGAAGACTCCGTATGGCTCAGCTTTCTCGACTCTATATGGACCTTCCCATCTTGATCTCAACTTGCCTGGCATGAGCCTCAGTCTAGAGTTGTAAAGGAGGACAAAGTCCCCAGGTTGGAACTCTCTCCTCTTGATGTGCTTATCGTGCATAGCCTTTATCTTTTCCTTGTACAGTCTTGAGTTCTCATAAGCTTCTAGGTGAAGGCTTTCTAATTCTTGCAGTTGCAACTTCCTCTCAGCTCCGGCTTTCTCAAATCCCATATTGCACTCCTTTACTGCCCAAAAGGCTTTGTGCTCTACCTCAACTGGGAGGTGACAGGCTTTTCCATAAACTAAGCGGAAGGGACTCATCCCAATGGGTGTCTTGTATGCTGTTCTGTATGCCCAGAGTGCATCTTGTAGCCTGGTGCTCCAGTCTCTTCTATGAGTTTTGACTATCTTCTGCAATATACTCTTTATCTCTCTGTTAGACACCTCAGCTTACCCATTAGTCTGGGGATGGTAGGCTGTTGCCACTTTATGAACTATCCCATGCTTCTTCAGTAATCCTGTTAGTTTCCTGTTACAGAAATGGGTGCCTTGATCGCTCACGATTGCTCGTGGTGATCCAAAGCGACAAATAATGTGGTTTCTAACAAAGGAAACAATAGTGTTAGCATCATCAGTGTGGGTAGGAATTGCTTCCACCCATTTAGAAACGTAATCTACAGCTAACAATATATAAAAATGACCATTAGAATTTGGAAAAGGACCCATGAAGTTAATGCCCCAAACATAAAAAATTTCACAAAAAAGCATAGTCTGTTGAGGCATCTCATCCCTCTTGGATATATTACCAAACCTTTGGCATGGGGAACAAGATTTACAAAATTCAGCAGCGTCTTTAAAAAGAGTAGGCCACCAGAATCCAAAGTTTAAAATTTTCCTAGCTGTTCTTTGAGGGCCAAAATGTCCTCCACTCTCAGATGAGTGGCAGGCCTCTAAAATGGACTGGAATTCTGATTGAGGTACACACCTTCTAATTACCTGGTCAGCGCCACATCTCCATAAATATGGGTCATCCCATATATAATATTTAGACTCGCTTTTCAGCTTGTCTCTTTGATGCTTAGTAAAGTTTGGAGGAAAAGTGCGGCTAACTAGATAATTAGCTACAGGCGCATATCAAGGAACTACTTCAGATACTGCTTGTAAGTTATCAAACGGGAAATTATCATTTATAGGAGTGGCGGTATCCTTAATGTGCTCAAGGAAACTCAAGTGGTCTGCCACTAGATTCTGGTTACCACTCCTATCCTTAATTTCTAAATCAAATTCTTGTAGTAGCAGTATCCAACGTATAAGCCTTGGTTTGGACTCCTTTTTAGCTAATAAATATTTTAGAGCTACGTGGTCTGAGTACACTACTACTTTAGTACCAAGTAAATAGGCTGGGAATTTATCCATAGTAAAAACAATAGCAAGAAGCTCTTTCTCAGTAGTAGTGTAATTAGACTGAGCTGTGTCTAAAGTCTTAGACGCATAAGCAATTACAAAAGGGTCCTTACCTTCAGACTGAGCCAGCGCTACTCCTACTGCATGGTTGGAAGCATCGCACATGATTTTAAATGGCTGGCTCCAGTCTGGTCCTCTCACAATTGGAGCTTGAGTCAGGGCGATTTTCAGCTTATCAAATGCCTGTTTTCAATCCTCACTGAACTCAAACTCAATATCCTTCTGTAGTAGTCTGGATAAGGGTAGTGCTACCTTACTAATGTCCTTGATGAATCTCTGGTAAAAACCTGCATGGCCAAGGAACGAACGGACTTCCCTCACAGAGGAAGGGTAAGGTAAACTAGAAATAACATTCACCTTTGCTGGATCTACAGAAATGCCAGTATTAGACACAACATGTCCTAGTACAATCTCTTGTTTAACCATAAGGTGACATTTTTCAAAATTCAATACAAGGTTTGTACTGACACTTCTATCTAATACTCTAGATAAGCTATCCAAGCAAAGGCTAAAGAAATCACCATAAACGCTAAAATCATCCATAAAAACCTCCATACAGTCCTTAATAAGGTCAGAGAAAAGACTCATCATGCACCTTTAGAAAGTGGCTGGTGCATTGCACAAGCTAAAGGGCATTCTCTTATAAGCATAAGTCCCAAAAGAACATGTAAAAGTAGTCTTTTCCTGATCTTCAGGAGCTATATGAATCTGGAAATAGCCTGTGTAACCATCTAAAAAGCAATAATGTGATTTACCTGACAGGCGATCCAGCATTTGATCAATGAATGGAAGGGGGTAGTGATCCTTACGAGTGGCCTGGTTGAGGCGCCTGTAATCAATGCAGACCCTCCAGGCGTTCTGTACTCTGGTTGCTATGAGCTCTCCATGCTCATTCTTCACGGTAGTGACTCCAGACTTCTTGGGTACCACTTGTACTGAGCTTACCTATTCACTGTCTGAGATGGGGTAGATGATATCCGCCTCAAGTAGTCTGGTCACTTCCTTTTTGACAACCTCTAAGATAGTGGGATTCAGTCTTCTCTGGGGTTGATGAACAGGCCTAGCTCCCTCTTCTAAAAATATTCTGTGCTCACAAACTTAAGGGTTGATGCGTTCTATGTCTGCCAAGCTCCATCCAATTGCTCTTTTGTGTTTTCTTAGCACACTGAGTAGCTGTTCTTCTTGTTGGGAAGTGAGTTCCCTTGCAATGATAACTGAAAACTTCTGCTTGTCCTAAAGGTAAGCATACTTGAGGTGTGGAGGGAGGGGCTTTAACTCTAATTTCTACTCATGGTCAGGCTCTGGATTATCTGGGGCTGGTGATAATGGCAAAGGACCCTCATTGTCCTCTGAAAGTGTCCCCACACTTGGACCTTGTCCTGTGTACTTCTCTTCTAACTCCTCCTGGTGAACTTCAGCCACGGTTTCATCTATGATGTCACACTGGGAGATAGAAAGGTCATCCAGAGGGTGTTCCATAGCTCCATTTAAACTGAATTTCACTATTCTGCCATCTATTTCAAAAGAATAAGTTCCGGAAAATGCGTCTAGCTTGAACTTTGAAGTCTTCAGGAATGGTCTTCCAAGCAGGATTGATGATGGCCTTCCTGAGTCATTAGGGGGCATTTCCAGGATATAGAAGTCAATAGGAAATGTGAGCCCCTTAATGCTCATTAATACATCTTCAGCAATTCCAACCACTGTAATTATGCTTTTATCTGCTAACACAAAACGAGCTGCCGACCTTTTTAAGGGAGGGATCCTCAAAGTATCATATATAGACAAAGGCATTATACTAACACATGCTCCTAAATCACACATGCAGTCAGAAAATATCACACCAACAATAGTACAATTAACCATACATGGACCTGGATCACTACACTTTTCAGGTATACCTCCCATTAAAGCAGATATAGAACTATCTAAAGGAATAGTTTCTAATTCATTAATTTTGTCTTTATGTATACATAAATCTTTTAGAAACTTTGCATACTTAGGTACTTGTTGAATAACATCAAAAAGGGGAACAGTTACCTCAACCTTTTTGAATATTTCTACCATTTTGGGATCGAGTTCCATCTGCTTCCTGGGCTTCCTTACAATTTGTGGAAATGGAATAGGGAGGGCGTTTCCTGCAAGGTCTGCCTCCTTCGGTGCTTCCTTCTGTGGTTGAGCTTCTTCTTCTTCAACCATGTCTTGTATGTCCTCTTCCTCTTCAGCATCCTCTACTTCCACTACCTCTTCAGCTGAGGCGTGTTCTAATGGGGTTGGCTCCTCCTGATTCCTCTCTTGCAGTCTGGTTCCGGACCTTAGGGTGATGGCATTGATGCCACCCTTTGGATTGGTCAATGGTTAAGAGGGGATTCCGCTGGAGCTCAAAGGCTGGTTATTAGAATTATTTAGTGATCCAATATGTGATACAAGAGCTTGCAAGGTAGAGTTCAGACCATTTAGAGTAGAAGTACGGTTGTTTTCCATGGCTTGCTCTCTCCGATCAATAGATTATAGTAACTCATCATTAGAAGATGAAGAGGGATAAGTGATCTGAGAGGTCTGCTGTTGGTTGTGCTGTGGTCCTTGGAATTGCCTCAGGTGAGGTACTCTGTAAGGCTGATTCTGGTTCTGCTGCCTGTTGTTGTTATTATTCCACCGCTAATTTCCCTGATTGTCTCTGCCTCCTCTATTATTGTTGTCCCTCCAGCCCTGGTTAGAATTATCTCTCCAACCTTGGTTTGAATTGTCCTGCCATCCATGGTTGTAGCTACCACCTTGATTGGAACGGTCATAGAAGTTATGAGTGGCTGCCACAGTATTGCCTTCCTGCTGGAGCTGCGGACATTCATCAGTATAATGGCTATAATCAGCACAGATCCCGCATACTCTTTGTGGAACCAACTGTTGGCTTTGCTGTGGTGGAGAGGGCTGAGCTTGTTGTTGACTCAACTGCATCTGCTACAGTAAGTTGGTCATTTCACAGATACTCTGATTTAGAGCAGCAGTCTCTCTGCTAGAGGATACTTCTGCAACAGCTTTTGATCGGCCTTGTTTCTGCCTGTGATTCCTAGTAGATTCAGCTAAGTCGCTGATCAATTGCCATGCCTCATCAGTGGTCTTGTACTTTTTCATAGACCCATTGCTAGCACTTTCCAATGTAGTCTTATCTTGGGGCCTCATGCCCTGTGTGACGTAGCCGAGCAACACTATCTTGTCAATCATATGGTGGGGGCATGCTTCTAGAAGATTGTTGAAGAGCTCCCAGTATTCGTAGAAAGTCTCGGACTCGTCCTGAACAATCATGGAAATGTCTTTCCTCAGTTTATCAGTGACTTCAGCTGGAAAGAATTTTTCCAAAAATTTTCTTCTAAGCGTATCCCAGTCAAAAATAGTTGCTGCGGGTTGAGTGTAGTACCACTCTCTCTCCTTTCCCTCAAGAGAGAATGGGAAAGCTTTTAACAAAATAGAAGTTTCATCTGCACCATCACGCCTGACAGTAGAACAGGCTGCTTGGAAATCTCTAAGGTGCTTGATAGGCTCTTGAGCAAGTAAGCCATGAAATTTAGGCATCAAGTTGAGTAGTGCAGTCTTTATTTCAAAATCTGTAGCCACCGCTGGGTGATGCGCTTGAAACGGTTGCAGTGTGAAATCAGGGGCTCCAGCCTCCTGGATAGTAACTCTCCTAGGTGCTGCCATGTCACCTGCACATAAATCAACCAAATCAGTAGAAAGGGAGCTTGTTTCTTCCTCAAGTGACATTTTAGATTCGCCCTCGGAGAGGACTAACCGACGCCGAGCTTGCCTTATGCGTGAAATAGTTATTTCAATCTCAGGATCAAATACTGGCAAGCTTGGATCAGGAAGTGAATGCGTCATTTAACGAAAGAAACATGCAGCTCATAGTAGCAAAATAAAATAAAATTCAACTAAATAAATTTCAATCAATAACTTAGCACTCTATTGCAACTCCCCGGCAACGGCGCCAAAAATTGACGTGGCGGAAATTGGCGAGTTAAGAAATTATTATAAGAGATGCGTTGCCAGTATAGTTCTCAACCAACCAAAATTCTGCTTATCAATTTAGAAGGGTTGTCACAAAATTAGAATTAAAATACTGGGAGTATGAATCCCAACTCGTCTCCCAATGAGTTGCAGAAAGATGTGCTATTTTATTAATCAGATGTTTTCCAAAAGGGTTTGAGTTTGATAGACAGAAAATTAAATCAGAGAATTTATATAAATTAAATAAAAAAAACCTTGATCGGGAGTAGATTAGTTGGAAGTCCTATCCTTGATGGAGTTCTCTCAAGATCAATTGATAATTGAAGGTTGTCTACTCAGTTATCCTTTACCGAATAAAGGAAAGTCAAGCAAGTTGGAAGTCAGTTTCTATTCACAAGTTCTAATCCTCTCCCTTGGGAAGGATTAGTGTCAGTGATTAGATGGCGACCCAACGCTAATACCAATTATAATTTTACTATTGAGCATCCAACTCAAGGTCCTCCTTTCAATCAACTCCCAATCAAGTTATGGAACTACTCGCTCATTATGATTGTGAAATTCATGAAATAAGAAGGGAAAATAGAGAAAGATATGATAAATAATGATCAAAAGGATCAATAAAAATAAAAATGGTTTTTGTATTAATAAATTCTAAAATTAATCCAATAGTAACTCTGAATAAAATAAGGATATGAAAGAGTAAGTGACAAGTAAGGAAACAAACTAGAATGATGAAGTCTTGCCGGAGGTAATAACTCTTCTCAATATCCCAATCTAAAAAGCAATAAAATCAAAATCCTAAGAACTATGAATGTGTAGAGAGAAAACCTAGAGGAGGAGTAAAATCTGATCTAAAACTCAAAATTATGTGGAATGAATGTTGTCCTTGGTCTCTGCATGTTCCCTGGCTTTAATCTGCTTTTCTGGGCTGAAAACTGGGTCAAAATAGGGCCCAAAATCGCCCCCAGCGAATTCTGCAGATTCTACAGATCGCGTCATCCACGCGTTCGCGTCATCCAACGTCTTGCCTTGCCACACGTGCACGTCGTCCACGCATTCGCGTCACTTGTGCAGTTTCCAATCCATGCATTCACGTCAGGCATGCGAGCGCATCACTGCGATTTCCTCCGTTCCGCGCGGTCACGTGAGCCATGCGTCCGCGTCACTTCTCGCTGGTCATCTCCTCCTTTTCTTGTGTTCCTTCCATTTTTGCAAGCCTCCTTCCCGATCTCCAAGTTATTCATGCCCTATAAAGACTGAAACACCTAACACACAGATCACGGCATCGAATGGAATAAAGGAGAATTAAAATACATAATTAAAAGTCTCTAGGAAGCAGTTTTCAACCATGGGGTAATTTTGGGAAGGAATTGTAAATACATGCTAATTTAATGAATAAGTGGGTAAAGATTTGATAAAATCACACAATTAAACAC
Organism: Arachis hypogaea; assembly: GCF_003086295.3. NCBI lineage: Eukaryota > Viridiplantae > Streptophyta > Magnoliopsida > Fabales > Fabaceae > Arachis > Arachis hypogaea. The sequence continues at coordinate 104,861,819 of NC_092046.1, read as the reverse complement.
AATATAAATCATAAAATAATAGTTTATCAGCTCTCTTATTGAGTGCTGCGCTCACTCATTGAACACTCTCCCTTGGTGTGCGAGTTTCCTTGCCCAGTGCTCTCCTATTGAGCGCTATGCTCTGATTTTGAGCTCTACCCTTTGTGTCTTCATTGAGCGCTATGCTCACTTGTTTGAGAGTTGCACCTTGTGGACGGCACAAGCTTGCCTCCCAAGCTCAAAACCCACAAAAAAGGTATAAAAGTGAACGTGGTGCTCACTTCCAAAGTGTACGCTAGCTGTTTGTGTTCCTAAGCGTAGCGTTCTCTATTTGAACGTAACGCTTCCCTGATTGCTTCCCCCTTTTCTTCATTTCTTCACCTACAAGCAATCAAACAACCAATCAAACTCTCACCAAAATCACAAAGTCTTTGCATCATTCATGAAATCAATTAATTCTAACATAAACCTTATGATTTTGTGTAAAATAAATGATGTTTGATTGATTCAAAATGATCATGAAATTCCACTCCAATCACTTACTTATTGTGCAAGAAAGTGCATAAAACCTAATGAAACAAGTGAAAAATGCTTGTAAAACTAGCATAAGATAACTTGTCATCATCTACAAACCAAATATTGACAATTATGAGGGACCAACCTATTTAGTCTACTTCTATGCTTGAAGTAAGTATAATGTCTACCTCAACGCTTAAAGTACGTCAAATAGGCTTGATCAACATCAATCTATAAGTCCTAACCTAGCTACTAATTAACTTAGTAATAGGTTAGAGTCAATGGTTATCAAATTGACCACTAAGGGTTCTCAATCACCAAATCAATGAGACCCAATGACTCATGGTCACCCAATTTTCTTAGCCTAGGCTAAGAGTAAAGGAAATTACTCAAAAATTAGAGAAAACATTTCACCAAACACCTAGAATGCAATAAAAGTAAACATCACAAAATGCAAGAATTAACAAAACCCATAACTAACATAAGTAAGAGATCATCAATAGCAATGAAGATAAACAGAAAAGAAGACATGGAAACATAAAATTGCATTAGAAGAAATCAAGATCAAACAATGGTTCATCAACATAAAAGAGAGCAACATAAGAAATTAACAAGAGAAGTATATAAACTAAAATACTAGAACAAATAAAAGTAAAGGAAAACTAAAATGAAACAAGATTAAAATCTATATAAAAAAGGAAATGGAAATAAGAACCCTAAATCTAGAGAGAGAAGAGAGCCTCTCTCTAGAATTCTACCCTAAAATATGGTGAAAACTAAAGTATGACTACTTGGTTCATTCCCCCTTTAATCCTTGGGTTCAATAGCATCAGAAATCGCTGGCCATGAGTTGCTCAAGATGGCCTACGATGATCCTGCGATGCGCATGCATGGGGATGCATGCGCGTCACCTAACTGCAAGGCAACTATGGCAAATTTTATATCATTTTGAAGCTCTGGATGTTAGCTTTCCAACGCAACTAAAACCGCCTCATTTGGACCTCTGTAGCCCATGTTATGATCGATTTAGCACGAAGAGGTCAGGATTGACAACTTTGCAGTTCCTTCATTTCTTCATGAGTTCTCCCACTTTGCATGCTTTTCCTTCATTCTTTCAATCCAATCTTTGCCTTCTAAACTTGAAATTACTTAACAAACATATCATGGCATCAAATGGAATTAAAATGAATTAAATTTAGCTATTTTAAGGCCTAAAAAGCATGTTTTTACACTTAAGCACAAATTTAGGGAGAATTACAAAACCATGATATTTCATTGAATAAATGTGAGAAAAATTGATAAAATTCCCTAAATTAAGCACAAGATAAACCACAAAATTAGGGTTTATCAAACCTCTCCACACTTAAACCAAGCATGTCCTCATGCTATGAATAAAGGAGGACAAGAAAAGGGCTATGAACATTTATTCAATGCAAATAAACTATATGCTCCTATCTACATGCATGCAACTAAATGCAAAGTGATTTTACCTACTTGGTTAAAAATGAATCAATCTCCAAGAACATATATAAGCAAGTAGGGCAAAGATAGTATGATGATTCAGGAATCATACCAATTCAAATATCAAATAAATGAAGTTCAAATAGACTTGCAAGAAGAACGCTCATGAAAGCCGGGAACAAGAAATTGAGCATCGAACCCTCACCGAAAGTGTATCCGCTCTATTCGCTCAAGTGTATAGGGTTGATAACTCAATTCTCTTCTAATCATGCTTTCCATGATTTGTTTTTCATCTAACAATCAACAATTATTCAATGCATGCATACATTTATCATGAGGACTTATTCAGAGGTTGTAATGGGGCTAGGGTCAAGGTAGGGATGCATATGGTCAAGTGAGCTAGACATTTGAACCTTTGATTAACCTAAGCTCTCACCAAACACATATAACAACCTATACAATTCTAATACAATACCTAGCTACCCATGATTCCCACTTTTTCACATACTCATGCATTCTCTTTAATTCAGTTTCCATATGCATTGTTATTATTACTTTACTTTGGGGCATTTTTGTCCCCTTTATATTGCTTTTCTTTTTTTTTATTTTTTATTTTTATTTTTCTTTAGATATATATTTTTCTTTATTTTGTTTTTTTTTTCTTTTACAATAAAGTATATACAAGAGTATCAATGCATAAGGTTTAAACAGAATTAATACATGAGTATGTACCCAATTCCCAATATTTTCAATAAAAATACAAAGCACACTTTTACCTCAACCAATGTTCCCAAGTTCCCCATTCCCAAATGATACACACCCTCACTAGCCTAAGCTAATCAAAGATCCAAATTAAGGGACATTTATTATTTTTCACTTAGGGGTAGTGATGTGCTAAAATTAAGAACAAAAGGGATTAAATAGGCTCAAAATTGGCTAACAATGGTTGATGAAAGGTAGGCTATTTGGGTAAGTGAGCTAAATAAAATAATGGCCTCAATCATATAAATTTATGTATACATAAAATAATAGACATATATAATCAAACAAATCAAAGATTACAATCATAGAAAGAGAACAATGCACACAAGAATGGAAATAAGTGGTTATAAGATGTAACCACACAATTGGGCTCAAAACTCACATGCTTGTGTTCTTAGCTCAAAAACCATGTTCCAAAATAAATTCTTCCAAGCAAGTTCAGCAAATTTTTTTTTCGAATTGGTAGGGTGCCCTAAAAATAGTTTTCTTGGAAAATAAATCCTCACCCTAACCAAGTAGTCCTAACAAGAAAAAAGTGGTAAAATATATACAAATTCTAACTATTATGCACCCTATCATGCAATGCAACAACTAGCTAACATTGGTTTTGAAAAAGGAAATTGTTACCCATGGAGATCGGTCGGACGACCTCTCCATACTTGAAGATTGCACCGTCCTCGGTGCATGCAAAGAAGAACAAGGTGGACAGGTTGCTACAATTGATAAGCTGCTTCAAAAGGTTGTGCGGGTGAACTTATTTGTTGCCCCATTAGAAGCTTTTCCATTCCTTTCCTTCTTGGTGGCCAACCTAAAAGGAGAGAAAAAGAAAAAAAAATTAAGCCTACAACAAAGATATCAAAGCAAATAGAACATAGGCGGGGGCTAATGCCAAGTAAGAGTATGGTTTTCAACTACATGGTAGCTATAACATATAAGTGAGAAAACAATATAAGCTAAGGCATATCAACTAATACTTGATGAAAGAGTAAAGTTAAACTATAAGTGAATAACATGAAGAGCATATTGAGCATCAAGTTCAAACAAGAAAGAGTGGGTTATGAAAGACAATAGAAGTTCATATCAATGAACAAAGGATGCAAGAGTCACCAAAGATTAAGCATTGGCTGAGAAATTTCATCATCCAACAATATCAAACAAGTCAAGAAGTTCCAAGATTAACCAAAAAATTCTCAACAATTGAGTAGGAGAATTTAACACCATTATTAAAATGAGAAATTTAGAAAAGAAAATAAGAACAAGCTATAAGAACAAAATTAAAATGCAATCAATAAAAGTATGCAAATGCAATAAAAGAAAAGGAAAGACGAGAAAAGAAAATTTTTTTTAATTTTTAATTTTTTAATTTTTTAATTTTTTTTTTTTTGAAGAGCGAAAAAAAAAGTAAGAAAGGAAAAAGAGAGAAGAAGAAAAGTAGAAAGAAAGAAGAAGGAAAGAAGAAAGAAGAATAAAGGTGAAAGGAGAAAAACAAGGCGTAAAATGACGTATAAGCGTCGCCCATGCTTAAGTGTGGATTGCAGCATGGACAATCAACGCATAAGCATAACCCATGCTTATAGGTGGATTGCTGCAGGGACAAGCGATGCATAAGCGTCACCCATGCTTACGCGTGGACTGCAGCAGGGACAAGCAACGCATAAGCGTCGCCCATGCTTATGCGTGCATTGTGCTTTTGGCACAAAACCAACACAATTCCCGCACAACTCTCTGGTTTTGAACCAGGAGTCCCCATATGGCATATGACGCATAAACGTCACCCACGCCTAAGCGTGGGTTGACCACTTTTTTTTTAAAAGAAGCCTAAAACAGAATTTAACATTCTCCTAACCTATAAACATTCTAAATCACCCAAAATTCAAATTTAACAACAAATATTTTGCTTTTTGAAAAAATTTTCAAATATAAAACAAACAAAACTTACACTTCAAGCAAAATACAATTTAACAACTATTCTAATCAAAACATGAATTTAACAAACAACCTATCAATAAAAGCAAAATGTGTAAGAGTATAGAAAATAAGAAAAACTACCTATAATGGCAACTCAATTCATTCATTGATTATATATACAAGAGAATGGAAAGAGTTTACCATGGTGGGGAGTCTCCCACCTAGCACTTTTTGTTTAAGTCCTTAAGTTGCACATTTTGGGAAGCTCCTTGTCAAGGTGGCTTATGCTTGTATTCATCCTTCAACCTCCAAGAATGCTTGCTTCTGAATTGGTTGTCAGAATTTCCAACCATCTTCACCAAGCTTAGGGGAAGTTCTTCTCAAGATATGAGCTCCCAAAATTGATATTCATGTTGTGATCTGGGATCCCATATCTTATTTTCACACCTATCTTCTAATTGATCATCATGATTCTACTTGGGTGGTAGGCACATAGAATTCTCCTTAGAGCACCAAATTCTCCTCCTAGACCTATACAATTTTGCACTCCTCCAACTATGGGATCTATGCCTCGACGGTTTAACCCTTATGAGCCTAACATTATTTTTTCAACCACTACACAATTCTCTCCTACTCTTAACTCCACAAAGAGCTCTAAGTTGACCATCATTTTCAATCAAACCATATTCAAGTGAGAAAATAAAGCTTATGGATAAGAATTTTACCCACTTGAATGTTGTGTAGGATGGTGACTTAGGAAGGGATATCTCCAATGGTGTGGCAAGTGTCATTCCCTTATGCTCTTCCTTGATTATCTCCACCTCTTTGCAATCTTCTTCAATTTCAATTCTTTGCTCACCAACTTCTTCTATACACCCCTCATTGCTCAAACCATGTGTCAGAGGTTGTGCACAGTCCTCCTTGTCATCAATTTCACAACACAATGAGGGAGCTTCATCAATTCCAAAAGATACATTGGTTGGTATGGAATTATCTTCAATGACAGAGCTTGCTTCTTGCTCAACCTCTTCCTCTTGGTAGCTTCTTCCCAATTCAGTCTCTTCTTCATTGCTTACCAAGGGTATGGGAGGTAAGATACCTTCTTTTTTAATCTCTATTTCATGTCCAATGGGAGAGAATTCAATTGTAGATAAGAACTCATCAATGATTAAATCCATCTCTTGATCAACCTCTTCAAAATCTTCAACCATAATATGCTTTGGAGGTTGTACACCCTCCTCAACATCAATATCAAGCTTCTTGGAAGAGAGCTCTCTAATTCTACAATCCCATGGACTTCCAACATCTCCTAGGTCTTCATCCACTTCCTTTGGTTCAATTATCTCTATCTCCTCCTCTTTTCACACTTCTTGCTTCAACTCCTCCTCTTCCCCTTAAAGTTCCAAATTCTCCTTCTCATTGTGCTCCTCAACTAATCCTCCACATTTAGCAATAAGGGTGTCTTGGATAGTTGTGCACAAAGAGGTCATTTGGTTCATCACTTCGGTTAAGTTAGACAACACATCTCCTTGCTCTTGGCAACGAATTAGAAGTTCTTGTTGTTCTTGCCATATGGGTTGGAGAGATTGGTCCATTGAAGGTGGTGGTGGAAGAGAGGGTTCATTGTTTGAGGAAAAGGGTTCATAATTGGAATGTGGTTCATCTTGGTAAGGGTATGGAGATGGTGCATATTGAGGTGGTTCTTGGGAGTAGTTGTGTTGGAATGGTGGTGGTTCTATGTACGGTTCATATAGCTCATAAGGTGGTTGGTATGGTGGATAAAGATTAGGGTCATATGGAGGTGTTTGGTGGTAAGGGGCTTGTGAGTATGGTGGTTCAAAAATATATTGGGGAGGTGGTTCATAGGCATATGGTAGTGGTTGTTGACAACTACAATAAGGATCACCACATCCATTAGATGGATATGCATTAGGATTGGAATTATACCTATAGGAAACCGGAGGAGGTTGTTACCAAGAAGGTTGATCAATTCCTTGAGGCTCCTCCCATCTTTGATTCCCAAATCCTTGATGCATGTTGTCATTGTAGCTCCCATTTCCTACAACATAATTTGAGCCAAACTCATAGCAAAAGGGATGAGAATTCATAATAGCAAATAAAAACAAAAGCTAACAAAAATAAGCAACAAAGTCCTAAACCAAACAAAAACTAACAAACAAGCAAAAGGCAAACATATTCAGATATTCACAATAGCTAATAACATAGCACCATTGCAATTCCCCGGCAACGGTGCCATTTTGATGTTAAGGAATTATTGTGTCGGTATAGAATTTCTCAATGAATCCTCAATAAAAAAATTTGGTTGTCACAAGTACAAACCCCAATAAAATATAACCGATGTATTCAAACCTCGGGTCTTCTCACAAGGAATTGCAATGAAGTGATCAAGTATTGGCTACAAAGAACAAGGGGGTTTGATTGGTAAATTGACAAGAAAATATAAATGACATGAAATTAAATGACAAGAACTAATAAAGAAATAGAAAGAACTCTTGGCGAGACATAGGTAATTGAGATCACCATCCTTGTCTACAAACCAAATATTAACAATTATGAGGGACCAACCCATTTAGTCTACTTCTATGCTTGAAGTAAGTATAATGTCTACATCAACGCTTGAAGTACGTTAAATATGCTTGATCAACATCAATCCATAAGTCCTAACCTAGCTACTAATTAAATTAGTAATAGGCTAGAGTCAATGGTTATCAAATTGACCACTAAGGGTTCTCAAATCACCAAATCAATGAGACCCAATGACTCAAGCTCACCCATTTCCCTTAGCCTAGGCCAAGAGTAAAGGAAATTACTCAAAAACTAGAGAAAATATTTCATCAAACACCTAGAGTGTAATAAAAGTAAACATCACAAAATACAAGAATTAACAAAACCCATAACTAACATAAACAAGAAATCAACAATAGCAATGAAGATAAACATAAAAGAAGACATGGAAACATAAAATTGCATTAGAAAAAATCAAGATCCAACAATGGTTCATCAACATAAAAAAGAGCAACATAAGAAATTAACAAGAAAAGTAGATAAACTAAAATACTAGAACAAATAAAAGTAAAGGAAAACTAAAATGAAACAAGATTAAAATCTATATAAAAAAGAAAATAGAAATAAGAACCCTAAATCTAGAGAGACGAGAGAGCCTCTCTTTCTAGAATTCTACCTTAAAACATGGTGAAAACTAAACTATGACTACTTGGTTCATTCCCCCTTCATTCCTTGGGTTCAATAGCATCAGAAATGAGTTGAATTGGGCCCAAAATGCCTTAGAAATCGCTGGCCACGAGTTGCTCAAGCTGGCCCACGCTGATCCTGCAACGCGCACGCATGAGAGACGCGTGCGCCGTCACCTAACTGCAAGGCACCTATGGCAAATTTTATATCATTTTGAATCCACGGATGTTAGCTTTCCATTGTAATAGAAACCGTCTCATTTGGACCTCTATAACTCATGTTATGATCGATTTTGTACGAAGAGGTCAGGATTGACAGCTTTGCAGTTCCTTCGTTTCTTCATGAGTTCTGCCACTTTGCATGCTTTTCCTTCATTCCTTCAATCCAATCTTTGCCTTCTAAACCTGAAATCACATAACAAACATATCAAGACATCGAATGAAATTAAAGTGAATTAAATTTAGCTATTTTAAGGCCTAAAAAGCATGTTTTCACACTTAAGCACAAATTTTGGGAGAATTACAAAACCATGATATTTCATGGAATAAATGTGAGAAAAATTGATAAAATTCCCTAAATTAAGCACAAGATAAACCACAAAATTGGAGTTTATCACCCGACCTCGCCGAAGTATTCAGCACCATAAGAAAGTACGGGATGAGACTAAATCCCACAAAGTGCACTTTCACGGTAGAAGCTGGCAAATCTTAGGGTTTATGCTCACCCAGATAGGGATAGAGGCAAACCCAGACAAATGCCAAGCCATACTCAACATGAAAAGCCCGACCTGTGTCAAGGAGGTACAGCAGCTGAATGAAAGACTAGCAGTCCTGTCTAGATTCCTAGCCAGATCGGCCTTAAGATCTCTCCCTTTCTACGCAACCTTAAGGAAAGGAAAGAGGTTCAAATGGACCCCAGAGTGTGAACAAGTCTTCAAAGACTTCAAAACATTCTTGGAGAAACCACATATCCTGACCCGACCTCGACAAGGAGAAGAGCTGGTACTATATCTCGCCGTTGGAAGTCGGGCGATAGCATCAGCACTAGTCAGGGAAGACGACAACGGACAACAACCCATCTACTTTATCAGTAAGGCTTTACAAGGGGATGAACTAAACTACCAAAAGATAGAAAAGTTCATCTACCCCCTCATACTTACTTCCCGACGGCTTCGACCATACTTTCAAGCCTACACAATCAAAATACAGACCAACCAATCTGTGAAAGGCATCCTACAGAAAACCGACTTGGCTGGAAGAATCTTACAATGGGCACTGGAACTGTCTGAGTTCAATCTCAAGTACGAAGCTCGGACAGCCATCAAATCCCAATACCTGGCCAACTTCGTCGCAGAATACACCAATGCCCCAGAGACCCCCATCGATTGAACCTCTATGTCGACGGCTCATCAAACAAAGCCGGAAGTGGAGCCGGCATTATCCTGGAAAGTGACCAAGGGATATGGTGCACGAATTGTGAATCACACTTTTCACAATTCGTACCACTAACCAGCAAGTGCACTGGGTCGTCCAAGTAATACCTTACGTGAGTAAGGGTCGAATCCCACGGAGATTGTTGGTTTGAAGCAATCTCTGGTTATCTTGTGAATCTCAGTTAGGAGGTCAATTATAATTATCAGTTGACTTGCAAATGAATAAGGGAACATAAAATAAATACTTGGTATGCAGTAATGGAGAATATGTTGGAGTTTTGAAGATGCTTTGACTTCTGAATCTCTGCTTTCTCCCTGTCTTCTTCTTCACGCACGCAAGGTTCCTCCTATGGCAAGCTGTGTGTTAGTGGATCACCGTTGTCAATGGTTACCATCCGTCCTCTCAGTGAAAAAGGTCCAGGTGCGCTGTCACCGCACGGCTAATCATCTGTCGGTTCTCGATCATGTCAGAATAGGATCCATTGATCCTTTTGCGTCTGTCACTACGCCCAACACTCGCGAGTTTGAAGCTCGTCACAGTCATTCAATCCCTGAATCCTACTCGGAATACCACAGACAAGGTTTAGACTTTCCGAATTCTCAAGAATCCTGCCAATGGATTCTAGCTTATACCACGAAGATTCTGATTAAGGAATCTAAGAGATATTCATTCAATCGAAAGTAGAACGGAGGTGGTTGTCAGGCACGCGTTCATAGGTTGAGAATGGTGATGACTGTCACAAATCATCACATCCATCATATTGAAGTGCGAATGAACATCTTAGATAGAAACAAGCATGTTTGAATAGAAAACAGAAATAGTTGCATTAATTCATCGAAATACAGCAGAGCTCCTCACCCGAACAATGGAGTTTAGAGACTCATGCTGTCAGAGATTACAAAGTTCAGATCTAAAATGTCATGAGATCTAAAATAAATCTCTAAAAGTTGTTTAAATACTAAACTAGTAACCTAGGTTTACAGAAAATGAGTAAACTATGATAGATAGTGCAGAAATCCACTTCTGGGGCCCACTTGGTGTGTGCTGGGGCTGAGACTAAAGCTTCTCACGTGCCTGGGCTGTTTTGGGCGTTCAACACCAGGCTGTAACCTGTTTCTGGCATTGAACTCCAACTTGTAACGTGTTTCTGGCGCTGGACGCCAGACTGCAACATAGAACTAGCGTTGAACGCCAGTTTACGTCGTCTATCCTTGAGCAAAGTATGGACTATTATATATTGCTGGAAAGCTCTGGATGTCTACTTTCCAACGAAATGGAAGCGCGTCAGTTGGACTCCTGTAGCTCCAGAAATTCCATTCCGAGTGCAGAGAGGTCAGGATCCAACAGCATCAGCAGTCCTTTTTCAGCCTGAATCAGATTTTTGCTCAGCTCCCTCAATTTCGGCCGGAAAATATCTGAAATCACAGAAAAACACACAAACTCATAGTAAAGTCCAGAAATATGAATTTTTCCTAGAAACTAATGAAAATAAACTAAAAACCAACTAAATCATACTAAAAACTAAGTAAAAACAATGCCAAAAAGCGTATAAATTATCCGCTCATCACAACACCAAACTTAAATTGTTGCTTGTCCCCAAGCAACTAAAAACAAAGTAGGATAAAAAGAAGAGAATATACAATGAATTCCAAAAACATCTATGAAGATCAGTGTTAATTAGATGAGCTGGGCTATTAGCTTTTTTGCTTCTGAACAGTTTTGGCATCTCACTTTATCCTTTGAAGTTCAGAATGATTGGCATCTATAGGAACTCAGAATTTAGATAGTGTTATTGATTCTCTTAGTTCAGTATGTTGATTCTTGATAACTGGGTGAACCTTTTCAGATTGTGACTCAGCTTTGCTAAAGTCCCCAATTAGAGGTGTCCAGGGTTCTTAAGCACACTCTGTTTTTTGCTTTGGACCTCGACTTTAACCGCTCAGTCTCAAGTTTTCACTTGACACCTTCACGCCACAAGCACATGGTTAGGGACAGCTTGGTTTAGCCCTAAGGCTAGGATTTTATTCCTTTAGGCCCTCCTATCCACTGATGCTCAAAGCCTTGGATCCTTTTTATTACCCTTGCCTTTTGGTTTTAAGGGCTATTGGCTTTTTGCTCTTGCCTTTTGGTTTAAAGAGCTTTTGACTTTTTCTGCTTGCTTTTTCTTTTTCTTACTCTCTCTTTTTTTTTCGTATTTTTTTTTCTCTGCAAGCTTTGTTCTTCACTGCTTTTTCTTGCTTCAAGAATCATTTTTATGATTTTTCAGATTATCAAATAACATTTCTCCTTTTTCATCATTCTTTCAAGAGCCAACAATTTTAACATTCATAAACAACAAATTCAAAAGACATATGCACTGTTCAAGCATTCATTCAAAAAATAAAAAGTATTGCCACCACATCAAAATAATTAAACTATTTTAAAATTCGAAATTCATGTACTTCTTTTTCTTTTTCAGAAAACAATTTTCATTTAAGAAAGGTGATGGATTCATAGGACATTCATATCTTTAAGACATAGACACTTAGGTACTAGTGATCATATAGTAAAGATACAAACATAATTAAACATGAAGCATAGTAAACGAAAAACAGGAAAATAAGAACAAGGAGATTAAGGAATGGGTCCACCTTAATGAGGGTAGCGTCTTCCTCTTCTTGAAGAACCAATGGTGCTCTTGAGCTCCTCTATGTCTCTTCCTTGCCTTTGTTGCTCTTTCCTCATAGCTCTTTGATCTGCAGTCAATTGCTCTACCACTGAATTATGGAAAAACAAAAGCAATGCTTTTACCACACCAAACTTAGAAGGTTTGCTTGTCCTCGAGCAAAAGAAGAAAGAAGTGGAGAAGATGGAGGAGATGGAAGTGTGTGAATGGATGGGTTTGGGAGGGGAATGGTTTGAATTTGAATGGTGAGGTAGGTGGAGATCCTGTGGGGTCCACAGATCCAGTGGGGTCAAGGATTTAGCATCCCTGCTCCAATTAGGCGTACAAAATGCCCTTACTATGCAATCCTGGCGTTTAACGCCAGACTGCTGCCTGTTTCTGGCGTTAAACGCCCAAATGTAGCCTATTTCTGGCGTTTAACGCCAGACTGATGCTTGTTTCTGGCGTTAAACGCTAGCTTGATGCTTGTTTCTAGCGTTAAACGCCAGACAGATGCTTGTTTCTGGCGTTTAAACGCCAGAATGATCTTCCTCCAGGGTGTGCTATTTTTCATGCTGTTTTTCATTCTGTTTTTGAATTTCCATTTGTTTTTGTGACTTCACATGATCATCAACCTAAAGAAAACATAAAATAGCCATGGAAAATAAATAGATATAATTAAATAACATTGGGTTGCCTCCCAACAAGCGCTTCTTTAATGTCAATAGCTTGACAGTGAGCTCTCATGGAGCCTCACAGATAATCAGAGCAAGGTTGGGACCTCCCAACACCAAACTTAGAGTTTGAATGTGGGGGTTCAACACCAAACTTAGAGTTTGGATGTGGCCTCCCAACACCAAACTTAGAGTTTGACTGTGGGGGCTTTGGTTGACTCTGCAGTGAGAGAAGCTTTTCATGCTTCCTCTCCATGGTTACAAAAGGAGAACCTTGTGTCTTATAGTTTGCAATGTCTGCAAACCACAGAGCTTCCTGAATAGCAAACAATTGCTCATCCGGAAAGGTTTTAGAGATCTCAGTAGGAGGGAGGGATGCTCCTGCTACTGGTTCTATCCGGGACAGGTGATCAGCTACTTGATTCTCTGTCCCTTTTCTGTCTCTTATTTCTATATCAAACTCTTGTAGAAGAAACACCCATCTTATGAGGCTGGGCTTTGAATCCTGCTTTGTGAGTAGATATTTAAGAGCAGCATGGTCAGTGTACACAATCACTTTTGATCTTACTAAGTAGGATCTAAACTTTTCAATGGCATAAACCACTGCAAGTAATTCTTTTTCTGTGGTTGTGTAATTTTTCTGGGCATCATTTAAAACACTGCTAGTATAATAAATGACATGCAGAAGCTTGTTATACGTCTGTCCCAATACTGCACCAATGGTATGGTCACTGGCATCACACATTAGTTCGAATGGTAATGTCCAGTCTGGTGCAGAAATAACTGGTGCTGTGACCAGCTTAGCTTTCAGGGTCTCAAACGCCTGCAGACACTTTGTGTCAAACACAAATGGCGTGTCAGAAGCTAGCAGATTGCTCAGAGGTTTTGCAATTTTTGATAAATCCTTTATAAACCTCCTATAGAATCCTGCATGCCCCAGAAAGCTTCTGATTGCCTTAACATTGGCAGGTGGTGGTAATTTTTCAATTACTTCAACTTTAGCTTGATCCACCTCTATTCCCTTGTTTGAAATTTTATGCCCAAGGACAATCCCATCAGTCACCATAAAGTGACATTTTTCCCAGTTTAAAACTAGGTTAGTCTCTTGGCATCTTTTCAGAACAAGTGCTAAATGGTTAAGGCAGGAGCTGAATAAGTCTCCAAATACTGAAAAGTCATCCATGAAGACTTCCAGAAACTTTTCTACCATATCAGAGAAGATAGAGAGCATGCACCTCTGAAAGGTTGCAGGTGCATTACACAGACCAAAAGGCATCCTTCTGTAGGCAAACACTCCAGAAGGACATGTGAATGCTGTTTTCTCTTGGTCCTGAGGATCTACTGCAATTTGGTTGTAACCTGAATAGCCATCCAAAAAGCAGTAATATTCATGACCTGCTAGTCTCTCTAGCATCTGGTCTATGAATGGTAAAGAAAAATGATCCTTCCTGGTGGCTGTATTGAGCCTTCTGTAGTCAATACACATACGCCACCCTGTAACTGTTCTTGTAGGAACCAGTTCATTCTTTTCAATATGAACCACTGTCATTCCTCCCTTCTTAGGGACAATATGGACAGGGCTCACCCAGGGGCTATCAGAAATAGGATAGATAATCCCAGCCTCTAGTAACTTAGTGACCTCTTTCTACACCACCTCCTTCATGGCGGGATTTAGCTGCCTCTGTCGTTGAACCACTGGCTTAGCATCATCCTCCAATAGGATCTTGTGCATGCATCAGGCTGGGCTAATGCCCTTAAGATCACTTATGGACCACCCAAGAGCTGTCTTGTGTGTCCTTAGCACCTGAATTAGTGCTTTCTCTTCCTGTGGCCCTAAAGCAGAGCTTATGATTACAGGAAAAATGTCACCTTCTACCAGAAATGCATATTTCAGGGATGATGGTAGTGGTTTGAGCTCGGGTTTAGGAGGTTTCTCCTCTTCCTGAGGAGTTTTCAGAGGTTCTTTTATTTCCTCTGGTTCCTCCAGATTAGGCTGAACATCTTTAGAAATGTCCTCTAGCTCTGATTTGAGACTCTCAGTCATATGGACCTCTTCCACCAGGGAGTCAATAATATCAACGCCCAGACAGTCGTCTGATGTGTCTGGATGTTGCATAGCTTTGACAACATTCAACTTAAACTCATCCTCATTGACTCTCAGGGTTATCTCCCCTTTTTGGACATCAATGAGGGTTCGTCCAGTTGCTAGGAATGGTCTTCCTAGAATGAGAGTTACACTCTTGTGCTCCTCCATTTCCAGCACTACAAAGTCAGTAGGGAAGGCAAATGGCCCAACCTTGACAATCATGTCCTCAATTATGCCTGATGGGTATTTAATGGAGCCATCAGCAAGTTGAAGACAGATCCGGGTTGGTTTGACCTCTTCAGTCAAGCCAAGCTTTCTGATAGTGGATGCAGGGATTAGGTTGATGCTTGCCCCAAGATCACATAGAGCTGTCTTGGTGCAGTTACCCTCTAATATGCATGGTATCATAAAGCTCTCAGGATCTTTAAGCTTTTCTGGGAAGCTTTTCAGAATGACTGCACTGCATTCTTTAGTGAGGAGAACTCTTTCAGTTTCTCTCCAATCCTTCTTATGACTCAAGATATCTTTCATGAACTTGGCATAAGAGGGTATTTGCTCAAGTGCCTCTGCAAACAGAATCTTTACTTCAAGAGTCCTGAGATCGTCTGCAAAGCGGGCAAACTGCTTATCCTGCTCCTCTTTGCGGAGTTTTTGAGGATAAGGCATCTTGGCTTTGTATTCCTCAACCTTAGTTGCTGCAGGTTTATTTCCTACAGAGGTAGGTTGAGAAGCCTTCTTGAGGGATTTATTATCAGCACTTGTAGGTGTCTGATCCCTCACTGGCATTTGAAATCCAGGGTTGGAAGCTGGAGTGGTGTTAGACGCTAACTCCTCATCTGTTCCTGGCGTCTGAACGCCAGAACTGTGCTTCCTTTGGGCGTTCAACGCCAGTTCCTTGCTTGTTTCTGGCGTTGAACGCCAGTCTTGAGCATGGTTTGGGTGTTCAGCGCCAGCCTTCCACCCAATTTCCGGCGTTTTAGCGCCAGAATTATTTTTTCCCGGGCTTTTACTGTCTTCAGATGGAATTTGGGTAGTTTGCTCATTTCTTGGCTTCCTGCTGCCTTGAGGTGGGGTATTTAATGTTTTCCCACTTCTTAATTGAACTGCTTGGCATTCTTCTGTTATTTGTTTTGACAGCTGCTACTTTGTTTGCTTTAATTGTTCTTCCATATTTATATTAGCCATCCTTGTCTCTTGTAGCCTCTCCTTGAATTCGGCTAACTGTTTTGTTAGAAAATCTAATTGCTGATTGAATTCAGTAGCTTGTTCAGCAGGACTGAGTTCAGTAGTCACTGTTTTAGCCTCTTCTTTCATGGAAGGTTCGAGGCTTAAGTACAGATGCTGATTTCTGGCAACTGTATCAATGAGCTCTTGAGCTTCTTCAATTGTCTTCCTCATGTGGATAGATCCACCAGCTGAGTAGTCTAGAGACATCTGAGCTCTTTTTGTAAGCCCATAATAGAAGATGTCTAGCTGAACCCACTCTGAAAACATCTCAGAGGGGCATTTTCTTAGCATCTCTCTGTATCTCTCCCAGGCATCATAAAGAGGTTCATTATCTCCTTGTTTAAAGCCTTGGATGTCCAGCCTTAGCTGTGTCATCCGTTTTGGAGGAAAGTATTGATTCAGGAATTTCTCTGTCAGCTGTTTTCATGTCTTTATGCTAGCCTTAGGTTGGTTATTTAACCACCTCTTGGCTTGGTCTTTTACAGCAAATGGAAACAGTAATAATCTGTAGACATTCTGATCTACTTCCTTATCATGTACTGTGTTAGCAATTTGTAAAAAATGTGCCAGAAACTCTGTAGGTTCTTCCTGTGGAAGACCGGAATACTGGCAACTTTGCTGCACCATGATAATGAGCTGAGGATTCAACTCAAAGCTACTGACTCCAATGGAGGGTATACTGATACTACTCCCATATGAAGCAGTAGAGGGGTTAGCATATGACCCCAGAGTCCTTCTGGACTGTTCATTTCCACTTAGATCCATGATGGAGAAAGGGAGATGATGTGAAATAGAGAAGAAATATTTTTATTTATTTAATTATTTATTTATTTCGAAAATAAAATAAATTAAAATAAATAAATAAAAATGGGTGAAGATTTTCGAAAAAATGAGGAGAGAGAAAGTGGTTAGGAAGTTTTGAAAAAGATATGATTTTTTTTAAAAAAGTTTTAAATTTTGAAATAAATAAATAAAAATAAATAAAAAAATCTGAATTTTAAAATTGATTTTCGAAAAATTGCTTTAAAATAGAGGGAAAAGATATTTTTTGAATTTAATGAGGAAAGAGAAAAACAATAAAATAACACAAGATCTAAAATTTTTAGATTTAATACTCCTTGTTTTCGAAAATTTTGGAGGGAAAACACCAAGGAACACCAAACTTAAAAATTTTAAAATCAAGACACAAGGAAAACTCAAGAACGCCTTGAAGACTCACAAGAACAACAAGAACATGAAGAAGGAACACCAAACTTAAAATTTTTAGAAAACCAAACTAAAATTTTCGAAAAACAAAGAAAAATCAACAAGAAAATACCAAACTTAAAGTTTGGTACAAGATTTAATAGAAAAAAATTATTTTTGAAAAAGAAGATTTTGAAAAGAATATAAAAGATTCTGACCCAATTACCAAGAACACAGACTAACGCTCTAGCCAACTGAGTTATGAATGTAACACTTGTTTTGAAAAAGTATTTTTAAATAACTAAGAATGAGAAAATATTTTTTTTTTCGAAAACTAATGTTTTGAAAAGGCACAAGAAAAACAAGAAAAATCACAAAACAAGAAAAACTAAAGATCAAACAAGAAAAATAGACAAGAACAACTTGAAGATGGAGAAGAAACAAAGAACACAATTTTCGAAAATTTTTAAAAGACAAAGAAAGGCATGTAATTGACACCAAACTTAGAATACGACACTAAACTCACAGAAAAACTAAAAACTAATAAAGAAAAATAATATTTTTGAAAAATTTTTGCAAGGAATATAAAAGACTCTGACCCAAAAGACAAAATTTTCCTAATCTAAGCAACAAGATAAACTGTCAGTTGTCCAAACTCGAACAATCCCCGGCAACGGCGCCAAAAACTTGGTGCACGAATTGTGAATCACACTTTTCACAATTCGTACCACTAACCAGCAAGTGCACTGGGTCATCCAAGTAATACCTTACGTGAGTAAGGGTCGAATCCCACAGAGATTGTTGGTTTGAAGCAATCTCTGGTTATCTTGTAAATCTCAGTTAGGAGGTCAATTATAATTATCAGTTGACTTGCAAATGAACAAGGGAACATAAAATAAATACTTGGTATGCAGTAATGGAGAATATGTTGGAGTTTTGGAGATGCTTTGTCTTCTGAATCTCTGCTTTCTCCCTGTCTTCTTCTTCACGCACACAAGGTTCCTCCTATGGCAAGTTGTGTGTTAGTGGATCACCGTTGTCAATGGTTACCATCCGTCCTCTCAGTGAAAAAGGTCCAGGTGCGCTGTCACCGCACGGCTAATCATCTGTCGGTTCTCGATCATGTCAGAATAGGATCCATTGATCCTTTTGCGTTTGTCACTACGCCCAACACTCGCGAGTTTGAAGCTCGTCACAGTCATTCAATCCCTGATTCCTACTCGGAATACCACAGACAAGGTTTAGACTTTTCGGATTCTCAAGAATGCTGCCAATGGATTCTAGCTTATACCACGGAGATTCTGATTAAGGAATCCAAGAGATATTCATTCAATCGAAAGTAGAACGGAGGTGGTTGTCAGGCACGTGTTCATAGGTTGAGAATGGTGATGATTGTCACGGATTATCACATCCATCATATTGAAGTGCGAATGAACATCTTAGATAGAAACAAGCGTGTTTGAATAGAAAACAGAAATAGTTGCATTAATTCATCGAAATACAGTAGAGCTCCTCACCCCCAACAATGGAGTTTAGAGACTCATGCCGTCATAGATTACAAAGTTTAGATCTAAAATGTCATGAGATCTAAAATAAATCTCTAAAAGTTGTTTAAATACTAAACTAGTAACCTAGGTTTACAGAAAATGAGTAAACTATGATAAATAGTGCAGAAATCCACTTCTGGGGCCCACTTGGTGTGTGCTGGGGCTGAGACTAAAGCTTCTCATGTGCCTGGGCTGTTTTGGGCATTCAACGCCAGGCTGTAACCTGTTTCTGGCGTTGAACTCCAACTTGTAATGTGTTTCTGGTGCTAGACGCCAGACTGCAACATGGAACTGGCGTTGAACGTCAGTTTACGTCATCTATCCTTGAGCAAAAAATGGACTATTATATATTTCTGGAAAGCCCTGGATGTCTACTTTCCAACACAATTAGAAGCGCGTCAATTGGACTCCTGTAGCTCCAGAAATTCCATTTCGAGTGCAGAGAGGTCAGGATCCAACAACATCAGCAGTCCTTTTTCAGCCTGAATCAGATTTTTGCTCAGCTCCCTCAATTTCAGCCAAAAAATACCTGAAATCAAAGAAAAATACACAAACTCGTAGTAAAGTCCAGAAATATGAATTTTTCCTAGAAACTCATGAAAATAAACTAAAAACCAACTAAATCATACTAAAAACTAAGTAAAAACAATGCCAAAAAGCGTATAAATTATCCGCTCATCAGGATACAACTCGAACTCTCCTTAAGATTCGAGTTTCCCACCTCAAATAACCAAGCCAAGTATGAAGCCCTACTGGCTGGTTTGAAGCTGGCAAGAGAAGTCGGAGCCCAAAAGCTTACCATCATCAGCAATTCAAAAGTAGTCACCTCGTAAATAGAAGGAAGCTACTAGGCAAAGGATCCCACCATGAAAAAATACATAGATAAAACCAGAGAATAGCTCAGGAAATTTTTGGGATACGAGATCCGACATATACCTCGGGAGCAAAATGTCTGAGTCGACGCGCTTTCAAAACTAGTCAGCACCTAACCAGGGGGCAATAACAGAAGCCTCGTCCAAGAAACCCTACAAAACCCATCAAATTTGGAGGAAGAGAAGGTCCTAAACATATCTGACCAGGACCAAGGGTGGATGACCCACATAATCAAATACCTCAAATCTGAAATGCTTCCTGCAGATAAAAAGGAAGCAAAAAGACTCACAAGGAAAGCACAATATTACACCCTTATAGACGACATCCTATACAGAAGAGGAATTTCAACACCCCTCCTCAAATGCGCCCGACCTCTGCCACAAAGGAGGTCCTAGAGGAAGTTCACAGTGGCATGTGTGGCAACCACCTCAGGATGCGGGCTCTATCCAAAAAGGTCCTCCGAGCCGGCTTCTACTGGCCCACCTTACAGAAGGAAGCAACGGAGTTTGTCAAAACATGCCCCCGATGCCAAAAACACGTCAACTTTCATATCGCTCTGCCCGAAGAGCTCATCTGCGCCACTTCACCTTGGCCATTCACAAGTCATGTTCCTCATTGTAGGAATAGACTACTTCACAAAATGGATCGAGGCAGAGCCATTGGCCACCGCCACCGCCCAAAGAAGTCAGAAGTTCATATACAAAAACATTGTCATAAGGTTTAGGGTCCCCTACTCTATCACCACAGACAATGGTACTCAGTTCACCGACACAGGCTTCCGAAACCTGGTAGCTGATTTGAAAACCAAACACCAGTTCACCTCAGTGGAATACCCACAAGCCAACAGACAGGCGGAAGCCACCAAGAAAGTCATATTGGCCGGGTTGAAACGTCGACTGTAGGACGCAAAGAGAGCCTGGGCTGAAGAGCTCCCGCAAGTCCTATGGGCGTACTGGACAACGCTACACTCCACCACCTGGGAATCACCCTTCCGACTTTATTACGGAATGGAGGTGATGAGCGGATAATTTATACGCTTTTGACATTGTTTTTAGTATGTTTTTAGTGGGATCTAGTTACTTTTAGGGATGTTTTCATTAGTTTTTATGTTAAATTCACATTTCTGGACTTTACTATGAGTTTGTGTGTTTTTCTGTGATTTCAGGTATTTTCTGACTGAAATTGAGGGACTTGAGCAAAAATCAGATTCAGAGGTTGAAGAAGGACTGCTGATGCTGTTGGATTCTGACCTCCCTGCACTCAAAGTGGATTTTCTGGAGCTACAGAACTCGAAATGGCGCGCTTCCAATTGCGTTGGAAAGTAGACATCCAGGGCTTTCCAGAAATGGATAATAGTCCATACGTTGGCCAAGTTTAGATGACGCAAAATGGCGTTCAACGCCAGCTCTCTGCCTAAATCTGGCGTCCAGCGCCAGAAAAGGATCCAAAACCAGAGTTGAACGCCCAAACTGGCACAAAAATTGGCGTTCAACTCCAAGAAGGACCTCTACACGTGCAACACTCAAGCTCAGCCCAAGCACACACCAAGTGGGCCCCGGAAGTGGATTTATGCATCAATTACTTACTTCTGTAAACCCTAGTAGCTAGTTTATTATAAATAGGACATTTTACTATTGTATTAGACATCTTTGAATCTTTGGATTACCTTTTGATCCTTTGATCATCTTTGGACGCCTGGTTCTTAGATCAGAGGTGCTGGCCATTCGGCCATGCCTGGACCTTTCACTTATGTATTTTTAACGGTAGAGTTTCTACACTCCATAGATTAAGGTGTGGAGCTCTGCTGTTCCTCAAAGATTAATGCAAAGTACTACTGTTTTCTATTCAATTCATCTTATTTCGCTTCTAAGATATTCATTTGCACTTCAACCTGAAAGTGATGAACGTGACAATCATCATCATTCCCCATGAACGCGTGCCTGACAACCACTCCCGTTCTACATTAGATTGAATGAGTATCTCTTAGATCTCTTAATCGGAATCTTCGTGGTGTAAGCTAGAATGATGGCGGCATTCAAGAGAATCCGGAAAGTCTAAACCTTGTCTGTGGTATTCCGAGTAGGATTCAATGATTGAATGACTGTGACGAGCTTCAAACTCGCGATTGCTGGGCGTTAGTGACAGACGCAAAAGGAGGGTGAATCCTATTCCAGCATGATCGAGAACCGACAGATGAATAGCCGTGCCGTGACAGGGTGCGTTGATCATTTTCACTGAGAGGAGGGGATGTAGCCACTGACAACGGTGATGCCCTTGCATAAAGCCAGCCATGGAAAGGAGTAAGACTGATTGGATGAAGATAGCAGGAAAGCAGAGGTTCAGAGGAACGAAAGCATCTCTATTCGCTTATCTGAAATTCTCACCAATGATTTACATAAGTATTTCTATCCCTATTTTATTAATTATTTTCGAAAACCCCATTACTATTTTATATCCGCCTGACTGAGATTTACAAGGTGACCATAGCTTGCTTCATACCAACAATCTTCGTGGGATTCGACCCTTACTCACGTAAGGTATTACTTGGACGACCCAGTGCACTTGCTGGTTAGTTGTGCGAAGTTGTGAACCATGGTATTGGCATCATATTTTTGGCGCCATTACCAGGGAAAGAAAGAGCGATGAATTTTACATAATTAAAGTGTAATCACAATTTATGCGCACCAAGTTTTTGGCGCCGTTGCCGGGGATTGTTCGAGTATGGACAACTGACGGTTCATCCTATTGCTCAGATTAGGTAATTTTCTTTTTGTTTTCTTTTCAAAATTTTTTCAAAAATATTTCAAAAATTTCTCATCTGTTTTCGAAAAAAAAATGTTTTCAAAAATATATTTTTATTCAAAATTTTTAAGAATGAATTCTAGTGTTTCATGAAGCATGTGAAGCCTGGCTGGCTACAAAGCCATGTCTAAATTCTTTTGGACTGAGGCTTCCAAACCATCAGCATAGAGGCAAGTTACATATTTGATAAGTAATGAGCAGTATATTCTGATATCTTGCTGAAGCTTGGCTGGCCATTGGCCATGTCTAGTGTTTTGGACCGGAGCTTTCATTGAAAGCTTGGCTGGCTAGTGAGCCATGTCTAATTCCTGGACTGAAGCTTTAGACTAACATGGCAAGATTCCTAGAATTCATATTAAAAATTTTGGAATCCTTATTTTTTCTTTTACAAATAATTTTCGAAAAAAAAAATCCAAAAAAAATTTGAAAATCATAAAAATCAAAAATATTTTTTTATGTTTCTTGTTTGAGTCTTGAGTCATGTTATAAGTTTGGTGTCAATTACATGTGCATCTTGCATTTTTTTCGAAAATTTTCATGCATTCATAGTGTTCTTCATGATCTTCAAGTTTTTCTTGGTAAGTCTTCTTGTTTGATCTTTGCATTTGCATGTTTTGTGTCTTTTCTTGTTTTTCATATGCATTCTTGAATTCTTAGTGCCAAAACATTAAAGAATTCTAAGTTTGGTGTCTTGCATGTTTTCTTTGCATTAAAAATTTTTCAAAATTGTGTTCTTGATGTTCATCATGATCTTCATAGTGTTCTTGGTATTCATCTTGACATTCATAGCATTCTTGCATGCATCACATGTTTTGATCTAAAATTTTCATGCATTGCATCATTTTTCTTGTTTTTCTCTCTCATCATAAAAATTCAAAAATCAAAAAAATATCTTTTCCTCTCATCAAATTCAAAAATTTGAGTTGACTTTTTCAAAAAATTTTAAAATCAAGTTGTTTTTATGAGTCAAATCAAATTTTCAATTTAAAAATCTTATCTTTTTCAAAATCTTTTTCAAAAATCAAATCTTTTTCAATTTTCTTAGTTATTTTCGAAAATTCTAAAAACATTTTTCAAAAATATTTTTCTTATTTTTATATCAAATTTTCGAATCTTTTTCAAAATTAATTTCAATCATATCTTTTCAAAAATATCTTCTTATCTTTTTTAAAAAAAAATTGATTTCAAAATATCTTTTCTAACTTCCTAACTTCTTATCTTTTCAAAATTTGTTTCAACTAACTAACTAACTCTTTGTTTGTTTCCTATCTTTTTCAAAACTACCTAACTAACTTTCTCTCTCTAATTTTCGAAAATATCTTCCCCCTTTTTCAAAATTTCTTTTTAATTAACTAATTATTTTAAATTCTTATTTTAATTTTCGAAAATTACTAACATTTTTCAAAAACCATTTTCAAAAATTACTAACTCTTTTTCAAAAATAATTTTCAAAAATTCACCTTCTTCCTCATCTCCTTCTATTTATTTATCTACTAACATCTCTTCATCTCACATCTCTGCTATCCTTACCCTTGTGTTTGGATTCTTCATTCTTCTTCACCCCTATTCCTTTTCTTCTTCTTCTACTAACAATAAGGAACCTCTTTACTGTGACATAGAGGATTCCTCTTCTTTTCTTTTTCTCTTCTCTTTCTTATGAGCAGGGACAGAGAAAAAGGCATTCTTGTTGAAGCTGATCCAGAACCTGAAAGAACTCTAAAGAGAAAACTAAGAGAAGCTAAATTACAACAGTCCAGAGACAACTTGATTGAAAATTTCGAACAAGTAAAGGAGATGGCAGCCGAACCCAACAACAATGCAAGGAGAATGCTTGGTGACTTTACTACACCAAATTCCAATTTACATGGAAGAAGCATCTCCATTCCTACCATTGGAGCAAACAATTTTGAGCTGAAACCTCAATTAGTTTCTCTGATGCAGCAGAACTGCAAGTTTCATGGACTTCCATATGAAGATTCTTTTCAGTTCTTAACTGAATTCTTGCAGATCTGTGATACTGTTAAGACTAATGGAGTAGATCCTGAAGTCTACAGGCTCATGCTTTTCCCATTTGCTGTAAGAGACAGAGCTAGAATATGGTTGGACTCTCAACCTAAAGATAGCCTGAACTCTTGGGATAAGCTGGTCACGGCTTTCTTAGCCAAGTTCTTTCCTCCTCAAAAGCTGAGCAAGCTTAGAGTGGATGTTCAAACCTTCAAACAAAAAGATGGTGAATCCCTCTATGAAGCTTGGGAAAGATACAAACAGTTGACCAAAAAGTGTCCTTCTGACATGCTTTCAGAATGGACCATCCTGGATATATTCTATGATGGTTTATCTGAGCTATCAAAGATGTCACTGGACACTTCTGCAGGTGGATCCATTCACCTAAAGAAAATGCCTGCAGAAGCTCAAGAACTCATTGACATGGTTGCTAATAACCAGTTCATGTACACTTCTGAGAGGAATCTTGTGAGTAATGGGACGCCTATAAAGAAGGGAGTTCTTGAGATTGATACTCTGAATGCCATATTGGCTCATAACAAAATATTGACTGAGCAAGTCAATAGGATTTCTCAGAGTCTGAATGGAGTGCAAGCTGCATCCAATAGTACTCAAGAGGCTTCTCCTGAAGAAGAAGCTTATGATCCTGAAAACCCTGCAATAGCAGAGGTGAATTACTTAGGTGAACCTTATGGAAACACCTATAACTCATCATGGAGAAATCATTCAAATTTCTCATGGAAGGATCAAAAGCCTCAACAAGGCTTTAATAATGGTGGAAGAAACAGGTTTAACAATAGCAAGCCTTTTCCATCATCCACTCAGCAACAGATAGAGAACTCTGAACAAAATACTTCTAATTTAGCAAATTTAGTCTCTGATCTATCTAAGGCCACTGTGAGTTTCATGAATGAAGCAAGGTCTTCCATTAGAAATTTGGAAGCACAAGTAGGCCAGCTGAGTAAAAGGATCACTGAAATCCCTCCTAGTACTCTCCCAAGCAATACATAAGAGAATCCAAAAGGAGAGTGCAAGGCCATTGACATAAGCATCATGGCCGAACCTGTGAGGAGAGGAGAGGACGTGAATCCCAAGGAGGAAGACCTCCTGGGACGTCCAGTGATCGATAAGGAGCTTTCCTCTGAGGAACCAAAGGACTTTGAGGCTCATCTAGAGACCATAGAGATTCCATTAAACCTCCTTATGCCCTTCATGAGCTCTGATGAGTATTCCTCTTCTGAAGAGAATGAGGATGTTACTGAAGAGCAAACTGCCAAGTTTCTTGGTGCAATCATGAAGCTGAATGCCAAATTATTTGGTATTGAAACATGGGAAGATGAACCTCCCTTGTTCACTGATGATTGGATTTTTGACGGTTTAGAATTCCACTAATGAAATCTCGTTGTAAAGTATAGTTTCTAAACCAAGCAATAATCCTTTCATACAAAAAGTTGTTTGTCACTAGTACAAACCCCTAAAATTTATAAACCGAAGTA
This sequence comes from Arachis hypogaea, assembly GCF_003086295.3. Classification (NCBI taxonomy): domain Eukaryota; kingdom Viridiplantae; phylum Streptophyta; class Magnoliopsida; order Fabales; family Fabaceae; genus Arachis; species Arachis hypogaea. The sequence goes on along the minus strand of NC_092046.1, from coordinate 104,836,009 downwards.
TTGGACCTCGGGTCGTTCTCCCTAGGAATTACAATAAAGTGTCTTGTTATTGGTTGTGAGTTATTTTGGGGTTTTGGATAAGAAGCATGAAAAGTAAATGGCAATGAAAATAAACTAACAACTATAAAAGCTCTTGGCAAGATATGAGAACTAGAAGTCCTATCCTAGTTATCTTTCTCAATTGTGATGAGAATTGTTCATTGCTCCCACTTAGTTAACCTCTAACCATGGAGGAAAGTCAAGTGGATGAATCAATTTGATTCCTCAAGTCCTAATTAACTCCTAAAGGAGAGACTAGCTTTAGAGGCATTCAAATCAATTAGCAATCTCTAATTATCAATCAACAAGGGAATTAGATAACTCAAGAGTCACTAATCACTCTACCTAGGCCAAGAGGAACAAAATCTATACAAAAATCCAACCAAGCATTTAATCAAACACTTGGAAGGCACAAAAGAAAAGTATAGTCAATCACAACAAGAATGAATTCTAACTACAATTGAATGTAAAGAATTAACAACAACAATCAAGGAAATCACAATTATCATGAATTACCTCAAATTGCATTATTAAAAGGGAATAAAAGAAACAACAATCTATTCAAAACAAAGTGAAGAATTACAAGAACTAAAGTACATAACTAGGGAGAGGAAGAGGAGAAGATTAAGAATTGGCAAAGGAGAATTGAATTAAGGCATGAATTAAACCTAGATCTAAGAAGAGATATTAACCTAAACCTAATCCTAATCCTAGAGAGAAGTGAGAGCTTCTCTCTCTAAAACTACTTAAAACTAAAGCTATCACTTCCTTCTTTTCCAGTTGTTATCCTCCCCTTTAGGCCTTGATCCTTTTTTTTTCTTTCTATCAGCAATTGGCGCCAAAAATGGGTTCAGAAACCCCTCAAAATCGCCAGGCACGTGTTGCCTTAATGAAGTCATGTGCAGACATCGACGCGTATGCGCACGGTACGCGTGCGCGTCCCTGGCTGAATCCGCAATGTGCGCGCGAGCGCCTTGTGCGCGTGCGCGTGCTTGGCCGTAATCAATTCTTTGGCTTTTTGTGCTTCTCTCCACTTGCATGCTTCCTTCCTTGCTTCCTTTGATCCATGCCTGGCCTATTTCAATCCTGGAATTACTAGCAAACACATCAAGGCCTCTTATGGAATCAAGGAGAAATCAAAATTCATCAAAATAAGGCCTAAAAAGCATGTTTTTACACCTAAGCACAAATACGGGAGAGATAACAAAACCATGCTAATTCATAGGTTAAATGCGAGAAAAGGTCATCAAAATACTCTAAATTCAATACAAGATAAACCCTAAAAATGGGGTTTATCAACCTCCCCACACTTAAACCTTAGCATGTCCTCATGCTAAGATAAGAAGGAACTAAGGGGTATGACATTTATTAAATGCAACTAAACTATATGAGTCCTATCTAAATGCAACTACCTAGTGTGAGTGCAAATGCTTAGTTCAAACAAATCAATTCCCAAGAGACATGTATAGGCACAATAGCTAAGGCAATAGGAGTTAAGTCCAATCCATAATTGTATTGAATTATCAAAAAGAGTTCAAACTTGCAAGAATATAAATAATATGGGTGAGCACATGTACTTGAACTTTTTGAACCCTCACCGGATGTGTATCCGCTCTATTCACTCAAGTGTTTAAGGGTTAATTCACTCAATTCTCTTCTAATCATGCTTTCCAAAATTTGATTTTCTTCTAACAATCAACACCTATCCAATGCATGCATACATTCATCATGAGGTCTTTCATTTAGGTTGTAATGGGGTTAGGGTCAAGGTAGGATCATTTATGGTTAAGTGGACTAGAGTTTAGATCTTTGATTAGCATAGACTTTCCCACCTAACCTATGTAATGATCTATACACATTCAAACTATTCTAACTACCCATTCTTTAAATTTTTTTTTTACATGTTCATGCATCTTATTTCTTGATTCATAACACTTATGCATTGATTCCCTTTTGTTGAACTTTACCTTGGGGCATTTTGTCCCCTTTTATTATTTTTCTTCTCTTTTCATTTTCTATATTCCCCTTTTTTTCTTTCTTTTTTTTTTCTTTGTATAAGGACATCAATTGCATAAGGTCTTATACATTCAATCAATACATGAGTATGTTCCCAATTCCTGAATATGGAAGTGTACTACCCTTTTTTATCCCATCCAATATTCCCAAGCCTCACCAACTTTGAGTAATAGACACTCTCACTAGCCCAGGCTAATCAAAGATCCAAACAAGGACCTTACATTGGTTTTCCGCCTTGGGCTTGTAATGTGCTAAAAGGAGAGTAAGTTGGTTAAGCATAGGCTCAAAATTGGCTAACAATGGAGAGTAAAAGGTAGGCTATTTGGGTAAGTGGGCTAATGAAATAATGGCCTCAATCATACAAATGCATGAATACCAGAAATAATTGGACATATAGAATCAAGCAAATCAAGGATCACAATCATAGAAAGAGAACAATTGCACACAAGAATGGAAAATAAGTGGTTATAAAAATGTAACCACACCATAAGGCTCAAGTCTCACAAGCTTGTGTTCTTAGTTCAATACATGCTTCACAAAGTATGAATTCAAGCAAGTTTCACCAAAAAAATTTTTCAATCCTTGGTGTCCTATGTTTTATAATTAAAATTCTTGGAAAATCTCAATATTTGACTAAGCATTGTTGTGATTGAAAAATTCAAAAATTATTTTCCTTAGTTTAAGAAGGGTGACTAAGTTTTCACTTAAAACATTATTTCTAATCACAACCACAAACTAAAACGAAAGATATACAAAAGAAGATATGCAAAAATGTATAAAGAAAAATCCAACTAAAATATGGAATCTATCATCTAAAACATCTAAAGATATCCAAAAGCATCAAAATATCTAAAATAAAGAAAAATCCAACTAAAATATGGAATCTATCATCTAAAACATCTAAAGATATCCAAAAGCATCAAAATATATAAAATCCAAAATAAGCAGTAAAGGTATCCAAAATGGCAAGAGTATCCAAAATAAACTCTAGATGCATCAAATATATACAAGAGCTATGCAAAGTAAGGTAACTCAGAAGGTAGCCAAAATGTTCACCGGTCCTCTAGTGATGCTACCGGTGACCTCCCCACACTTAAGACCAAGCATCGTCCTCGATGCTAAACCGGAGGATCAGTGGAAGGTACAACGGTAGCTGCTGAATCTGTCTGAGGCTGTGGAACCGGCTCCTCATGGGTCCGTGGAAACTCTGTAGTGTCAGGCGCAGCTGAAGGTGCATCCTGCTGAAGCGGCTCATCCGCAGCCTCCTCCTGATGATCCTGCTCATCGGAGGTCGGAGAGTCTGGAAGCGGAGGTAACTCAGCGCCAAGGGAGATGAGTGCCTGATCCATCCGATCCAGTCGGCGTCTGACATGGAGCCTCTCGCGCTCCTAGAACCGAAACAGACGCTGGACCAGTAGGTAAGTGGGCTCGGGTGCTGAAGGAGGTGGGGCTGCTGTCGAAGAAGACGGTATAGCTGCCTCGACTGCCGCTCTAGCTCGAGAACGGCGGCTAGTCGGGGGCCTCTCGTGCACCCACACACCCCAGGAAATAGTAACTTCCTTGTCGTCGTCATCTGGAGGTGGTGGTGTCACGTCATTGTCCTCCCACGGGACATCAGCTAGCTCAGCTAAGCTAGTAACCAGTGTCGGAAACGGTAATAAGCCGCGAATATGAGCTCTCCACATGCTATGCCTAATCAGTCGGGGAAAATATACTTTCTTCCCCTCCATGACACACCCAATCAAGACTAGCATATCCATCGGAATCTCTGAAAAGTGAGTGGTAGGGAAGACATAGTGGGCAAATATTTGTTGCCAAGTCCTAGCCTCCCTAGTCAGATATGCAAATAGCATGCCTTTGGGCTTTGTGTTGCTCGAATCCATTACCCAAGAAGCATCTGGTGTAGCAATCACGCGCCTAAGCGCCTCATAGTTGAAAGTCATGGAGAGGAGAGCTACCTCTGCCTGCTGGTAGGCACAAGTCTCAGGAGTACCAACTCTGCAGAGCAGTGCATCCCTCAAGGCATCCTTAGTGATCATAATCTCTCTACCCCTCAAGTATACTGAATCCAAGCTTGGTCGAAAGAAATTGCAGTAAAATTCCTTGACCCATGAGATGTTAATCCGTCCCAAGTCCCTATCGACGAAATCCAAGCCCAGCTCAGAAATACGGGCGTTTATGGCACGCCTCACATCATTGGAAAGATTCAGCTTCTTCTCAATATTCAGATTTTTCTTTGCATAAAGGGAAAGGCGTAGCTCGCAGTAGAGATTTGGAAATTTGGTTGGATCAGTGGACAGGAGTAACTGATTTTCTTTCTCCTCCTCATTCAGCGGATTCCTCGCATAGTTAGGAGATGGTGGGGGTGTAGAGGTCTTGGAGCGCTTCCTTTTTTTGGAAGCAGTGGCTATAGCTTTTCCTTTATTCGACATCTTGAAAACATAGATAATATAACATAAGCCTATAGCCAAGTAGATACAAAGCGCTCAAAGCAAAGCATATTCATGAAGTGAATAAAGGAAGAAGGTTTCTTGGAATGCAAGCAACAGAATACAAAATTCAAATCGAACTTCAAACCAAGATTGCAAACCATGTCTTGCACACTATTCATTAATTGAGTTCAGAAAGCACCATATCCAAAAGAATGACATAAAGAGTTAGGTGGAAAACCAAAAGGAGTTAGTTGGTTGAACGAGTTAGACTTAGAAAGCAGTTTGAGAATTAGTGATATGGTAATTACTATCTCAATTTGAAATGAGTGAACAAAACAATGCTGTAAGCACGTTCACAATCATGAATTGCAACAAGTCATTGATGATGAAATATGATATTGCTAGAAAGAAACTAATATAAAACAAAACATCAATCAATGTGAAGGATCACTAGTAATGTATAACTTCCAGAGAACTACAAGCAATGGTCAATCGAAAAGCTTATTCAACCATGCAATGCATAGAGGCAAATCAACATGAATAACAAGCAGGAATATGGAAACATGACCAAAGAACTTGTTCCTGAGGAGTTTTCAAAAACCATGTAGGCAACAGAGCACTAATTGAACAGAATTCATCAACTAGGGCTGTTACATTCATCAAATAAGTTCAATATAAAAACTGTGGTTAATGAAAATCCGGCAGCATTTCAGCAGCAAATTGGCTAATCCCCAAAATTAAACAGTCGCAACAAATTCCATACGAATTCATTAAGGAATCAGAAACACAGAAATCAGGTTTTGAATTCATATGAATGGGCGAACAAGCCAGTAATGCAGCACAAACAGCAATGAAACAGAGCAACTCCACAGTGACAGGAAAGCAAACAATGCCTAAATCCACTACTCAGCCCAGATTCGCTAACCACCTAAATTAAACTAAACTAACTAACTAACCTAATTCTAACTACATTAACAAAAACAAGAAGAGGCAGGAAAGGGAAACAGAACAGGGGGTATGGAACCTGGGGTGCTGGAAACTGAGCGGAGCAAAGGGAAAGAAGGTGAAGCGGAGTGGTGAAAAGAAGAACTGGCCGGGGCAGCGCGGTTGAACTTGCGCTGGCGGCAGCGACGGTCGCGGCGAGTGGCGCTGGGCGGCACTGGGACGCTGAGAGGCAGATGGGTAAAGACAAAGAGGAAGGGTGAGTGGAAGAGAGGGGGCGATGAAGGGAGAAGGGTAAGGCAATGATGGCGGTGGCGTCGACGTAGCGCTCGCCGGAGGTTGCTGGGAGTTGAGTGGTGGGAGAAGAGAAATGGAACGTTAGAGGGGAAGAAGTGTGGTGCGCAAATGCGCTAGGGTTCGCGTCTCTGGGGTAAGTGAAAATTCGAATCCGCGCGCGCGCACTGTGCGCGTTCACGTGAGTGGAGGGAATGGAAGAACGGAGCGGAAGCGCCAGACGCGCAGGCGCGTATGTGAAGGAATCGGGATGGGCGCGGGCACGCAAGGTGCGCATCGGCGCGGATGTGCTGGGCTGGAGGCTTAAAAGAGGCCCAGAGTTGGCACAACTCTCGGGTCCTTTGGCCCTGGGTGATGCTAATACGCATCGACGCGCACGCGCACTGTGCGCGTTCGCGTGGACGGCTTGAGCTTATTGGATGGTTGCGGAGGCGTGATATACGCCAACGCGTGGACAGCGAAACAGAGAGGGGTGTGGACACGTACAGCGTGCGTTCGCGTGAGTTGAGTTGAGCTGGGGGCTTAAAGTTGGCCCAGATCCAGCGCAACTCTCTGGATGTTGGCCCAGAAGTCGTAGCAGCGGATCGACGCGTATGCGGCAGGTGCGCGCACGCGTGCGTTTCCTGATAGCTTTATAGGCGCGCACGCACGTGGTGCGCGTCAGCGTGGAATGAATTGGGCTCGAGGCACAAGACTGGCCTAAGAGAGGCCCAACTCTCTGGAAAATGGGTGATGAGGCGTCCGCTCAGGGGCGCGTGCGCGTATGGTGTGCGCACGCGTCCTTCCCACCCTTCTTCTCTCTCTCTTTTTTTTTTTATCAAGGAGAAAAATTATGCCCAGGAGCTCCCTAGACTGCTTACAACTCTTTATTCAATCAACCATCATACAATTCACAAAAATGCAATTTGATATTATTCATCTACTATGAAACACAACATACATGTGACTAAGCTAACAATTAAGTTGTACAAACAAATTATGTGAAACATCTACCTATAGTGGCAACTCACATCACTTATTAGGCAAATTTTAAAAAAAAAAAGAATGGAAAGAGTTTACCATGATGGGGTGTCTCCCACCTAGCACTTTTAGTTTAAGTCCTTAAGTTGGACATTTTGAGAAGCCTATTGTCATGGTGGCTTGTATTTGTACTCGTCCTTGAATCTCCAAGGATCTTTGCTTCTCAATTGGTTGACAGAATTTCCAACCATTTTCGTCAAGCTTGGGCACAGTTCTACCCAAGATATGAGTCCCCATAGTTGGTCTTCACATAGCGAACCGGGATCCCATATCTTATCTTCGCACCCGTCTTCAATTTGATCTTCATACTTTGAGACCCATGCAAAGTGGTATTCTTCCAATCATCGTTCCTATACCTTGAAGCTTTGACCTTAATGAGCCTAATTCCTAACTTGCAACCACTACACAACTCATTCTTGCTTTTAATTCCGCAAAGAGCTCTAAGTTGTCCATCCATTTCAATCAAACCATATTCAAGCGAGAAGGTAAATCTTATGGATAAGAATTTTACCCACTTGAATGTTGTGTTGGATGGTGACTCGGGGAGGGAGACCTCCCCACGCTTAGACAATGCAAGGTCTACTTCCTTGTACTCTTCTTTGTGTATTTCCACCTCTTTGCGAGCTTCCTTGATTTCAACCTTTACCCTCTTATCACATAGCTTGGTGTTGTCTTCAAGAACTTTGATTTCTTGCCTAATGGGAGGTGGTTCAATTTTGGATAGAAATTCATTGATGAATAAATCCATTTCTTGGTCAACATCTTCATATTCTTCAATTTCAATATACACCATGCCAACGTTTTCCTCTTGGTAGCTCTCTTTCTCATTGCTCACCAAGGGTATGGGAGGTTGTGCACACTCTTTTATACTTTCAACTCCATGTCCAATGGGAGAGGATTCCATTGTAGAGAGAAATTCATCCATGATTGAATCCATCTCTTGATAAACTTCTTCCAAGTCTCCAACGATGATATGCCTTGGGGGTTGCGCACCTTCTTCAACTTCAATATCAAGCTCCTTGGAAGAGTGCTCCATGAGACTACATTCCCTTGGACTTTCAACATCTCCTAAATCTTCAACCACTTCTTCCTTTTCTTCAATGATTATAGCTTCCTCTAGTTGCTCCAATACAAAATGGCATTTCTCATCCCCCACCGGAGTTTCCAATCTCTCCTTCATGCTTTGCTCTTCTTTTGCGGTTCTACATGTGGCTATGAAAGTACCTTGAGTATTCAAACATTGGTGGGCTAAAGTGTGCACCACCTTAGTCAAATTGGTCACAAACTCAAGTGTATCCTGCTTCATAGCTTCTTGTCCTTGAAGTAACAAAGTGAGAGGATCGTCTATTGGGGCTTGGGGTGGGTAGGAAGGTTCATCATTTTGGAGAGAGGGTTCATGGTAGGAAGGTGGTTCTTCTTGGTAAGGGTATGGAGATGGTGAGTATTGAGGTGGTTCATGGTAGTAATCTTGATAGGGTTGTGGTGGTTCTAAAGGTTCTTGATCATAATGATCACAAGGATGTGATATGGGTGATTGGTCATGTGGTGGATATGGATCATAGGAAGGTGCTTGGTATGGAGAGGCTTGTGAGTATGGTTGAGCATCATGTTGAGGATAAGGTTCATAGGCATATGGTGGTTGATTATCACAAAAGGGGTCACCATAGCCATTGAGTTGACATGCATTAGGATGGAAATTATACCTATAAGTATCCGGAGGTTGTTGCCAATAGGAGTGATCAATTCCTTGAGGCTCCTCCCATCATGGAGTGTTCCATCCTTGGTACATGTTGGCATTGAAGTTCACATTCCCTACAAAACAATTAGAGCCAAACTCATAGCCAAAGTGAGAATTCATTATGGAAAAACAAAATAAAACTAACAAAATCTAGTAAACAAGCAAAAGACAAACTATTTACCCTATTCACATATGTACAATAACCAATAACATAACACCATTGCAAATCCCCGGCAACAGCGCCATTTTGATGATTGGATTTTTGACGGTTTAGAATTCCACTAATGAAATCTCGTTGTAAAGTATAGTTTCTAAACCAAGCAATAATCCTTTCATACAAAAAGTTGTTTGTCACTAGTACAAACCCCTAAAATTTATAAACCGAAGTATTGGACCTCGGGTCGTTCTCCCTAGGAATTACAATAAAGTGTCTTGTTATTGGTTGTGAGTTATTTTGGGGTTTTGGATAAGAAGCATGAAAAGTAAATGGCAATGAAAATAAACTAACAACTATAAAAGCTCTTGGCAAGATATGAGAACTAGAAGTCCTATCCTAGTTATCTTTCTCAATTGTGATGAGAATTGTTCATTGCTCCCACTTAGTTAACCTCTAACCGTGGAGGAAAGTCAAGTGGATGAATCAATTTGATTCCTCAAGTCCTAATTAACTCCTAAAGGAGAGACTAGCTTTAAAGGCATTCAAATCAATTAGCAATCTCTAATTATCAATCAACAAGGGAATTAGATAACTCAAGAGTCACTAATCACTCTACCTAGGCCAAGAGGAACAAAATCTATACAAAAATCCAACCAAGCATTTAATCAAACACTTGGAAGGCACAAAAGAAAAGTATAGTCAATCACAACAAGAATGAATTCTAACTACAATTGAATGTAAAGAATTAACAACAACAATCAAGGAAATCACAATTATCATGAATTACCTCAAATTGCATTATTAAAAGGGAATAAAAGAAACAACAATCTATCCAAAACAAAGTGAAGAATTACAAGAACTAAAGTACATAACTAGGGAGAGGAAGAGGAGAAGATTAAGAATTGGCAAAGGAGAATTGAATTAAGGCATGAATTAAACCTAGATCTAAGAAGAGATATTAATCTAAACCTAATCCTAATCCTAGAGAGAAGTGAGAGCTTCTCTCTCTAAAACTACTTAAAACTAAAGCTATCACTTCCTTCCTTGCTTCCTTTGATCCATGCCTGGCCTATTTCAATCCTGGAATTACTAGCAAACACATCAAGGCCTCTTATGGAATCAAGGAGAAATCAAAATTCATCAAAATAAGGCCTAAAAAGCATGTTTTTACACCTAAGCACAAATACGGGAGAGATAACAAAACCATGCTAATTCATAGGTTAAATGCGAGAAAAGGTCATCAAAATACTCTAAATTCAATACAAGATAAACCCTAAAAATGGGGTTTATCATTCACCAATGAACTAAGTGATCTGGATCAACTGACATTGCCTCAGAAGAGACAGGATCCTGGAAAGTTCATAATACCTTGTACCATAGGCACCATGATCTTTAAGGCTCTGTGTGACCTTGGTTCAGGGATAAACCTCATGCCCCTCTCTGTAATAGAGAAACTGGGAATCTATGGGGTGCAAGCTGCTAAAATCTCATTAGAGATGGCAGACAATTCAAGAAAATAGGCATATGGACAAGTAGAGGACGTGTTAGTAAAGGTTGAAGGCCTTTACATCCCTGCTGATTTCATAGTCCTGGATACTGGAAAGGAAGAGGATGAATCCATCATCCTAGGAAGACCTTTCCTGGCCACAGCAAGAGCTGTGATTGATGTGGACAGAGGAGAATTAATCCTTCAATTGAATGAGGACAACCTTGTGTTTACAACTCAAGGATCTCTCTCTGCATCCATGGAGAGGAAGCAGAAAAAGCTTCTCCCAAAGCAGAGTCAAACAAAGCCCCCACAGTCAAACTCTAAGTTTGGTGTTGGGAGGCCACAACCAAACTCTAAGTTTGGTGTTGAACTCCCATATCCAAACTCTAAGTTTGGTGTTGGGGAGTTTCAACAATACTCTGAACATCTGTGAGGCTCCATGAGAGCCCACTGTCAAGCTATTGACATTAAAGAAGCGCTTGTTGGGAGGCAACCCAATTTTTATTTATCTAACAATATTTTTCTTAGTTATATGTCTTTATAGGTTCATGATCATGTGGAGTCACAAAATAAACAAAAAAATTAAAAACGGAATCAAAAACAGCAGAAGAAAAATCACACCCTGGAGGAGCATCTGTCTGGCGTTCAACGCCAGAACAGAGCATGGTTCTGGCGCTGAACGCCCAAAATGGGCAGTGTTTGGGCGCTGAACTCCCAGAACAAGCATGGTTCTGGCGTTCAACGCCAGAAATGGCAACAAATGGGCGTTGACCAACCTGGCGCTGAACGCCCAGAGTTGTGTGCAAGAGCATGTTACATGCCTAATTTGGTGCAAGGTTGTAATTCCTTGAACACCTCAGGATCTGTGGACCCCACAGGATCCTCTCAGGATCTGTGGACCCCACAGGATCATCTTAGGATCTGTGGACCCCACAGGATCCCCACCTACCTCCACTCACTTCTTCTCACCCCTCTTTCACACAATCCCATAAACACTCTTCCCCAAAACCCTTCACCAATCACCTCAATCTCTCTTCCCCATCACCTCTTCACCACTCACATCCATCCACTCTTCCCTATAAACCTACCTCATAAACTCCACTTACACTCAAAATTCAAAACCAATTTCCCACCCAAACCCACCCATATGGCCGAACCTTAACCCCCTCCCTTCCCTATATAAAGCCTTCCGTTCTTCATCAAATTCACACAACACACCCCTCTACACCCTTCTTGGCGGAAACACTTCCCACTCTCCCTCTCCTACATTTCTTCTTCTTCTTCATCTACTCCTTCTTTTATTGCTCGAGGGCGAGCAAAATTCTAAGTTTGGTGTGGTAAAAGCATAAGCTTTTTATTTTTCCATTACCATTGATGGCACCTAAGACCGGAGAATCCTCTAGAAAGGGGAAAGGGAAGACAAAAGCTTCCACATCCGAGTCATGGGAGATGGAAAGGTTCATCTCCAAAGCCCATCAAGACCACTTCTATGATGTTGTGGCCAAGAAGAAGGTGATCCCCGAGGTCCCTTTCAAACTCAAAAGAAATGAGTATCCGGAGATCCGACATGAAATTCAAAGAAGAGGTTGGGAAATTCAAAGAAGAGGTTGGGAAGTTCTAACAAATCCCATCCAACAAGTCGGCATCCTAATGGTTCAAGAGTTCTATGCCAATGCATGGATCACCAAGAACCATAATCAAAGTAAGAACCCGGATCCAAAGAACTACGTTACAATGGTTCGGGGGAAATACTTAGATTTCAGTCCGGAGAATGTGAGGTTGGCGTTTAACTTGCCCATGATGCAAGGAGATGAACGCCCCTACACTAGAAGGGTCAACTTTAATCAAAGGTTGGACCAAGTCCTTATGGACATATGTGTGGAAGGAGCTCAATGGAAGATTGACTCTAAAGGCAAGCCGGTTCAACTAAGAAGATTGGACCTCAAGCCTGTAGCTAGAGGATGGTTGGAGTTCATTCAATGCTCAATCATTCCCACTAGCAACCGGTCTGAAGTTACTATAGACCAGGCCATCATGATCCATAGCATCATGATTGGAGAAGAGGTGGAAGTTCATGAGATTATACCTCAAGAACTCTACAAGGTGGCTGACAAGTCCTCCACTATGGCAAGGTTAGCCTTTCCTCACCTCGTTTGCCACCTATGCAATTCGGCTGGGATTGACATAGAGGGAGATCTCCTCATTAAAGAGGACAAGCCCATCACTGAGAAAAAGATGGAGCAAGCAAGAGAGCCCATTCATGGAGCTCAAGAGGCGTATGAAGCTCATCACCATGAGATCCCGGAGATGCCTCAAATGCACTTTCCTCCACAGAACTATTGGGAGAAAATCAACACCTCCCTAGGAGAATTGAGTTCCAATATGGGACAACTAAGGGTTGAACATCAAGAGCACTCCATCATCCTTCATGAAATAAGAGAAGATCAAAAAGCAATGAGGGAGGAGCAACAAAGACAAGGAAGAGACATAGAAAAGCTCAAGGACATCATTGGTTCCTCAAGAAGGAAACGCCACCATCACTAAGGTGGACTCATTCCTTGTTCTTATTTCTTCTGCTTTTCGTTTTCTATGTTATGTGCTTATCTATGTTTGTGTCTTCATTACATGATCATTAGTAGTTAGTAACTTTGTCTTAAAGTTATGAATGTCCTATGAATCCATCACCTCTCTTAAATGAAAAATGTTTTAATTCAAAAGAACAAGAAGTACATGAGTTTCGAATTTATCCTTGAACTTAGTTTAATTATATTGATGTGGTGACAATGCTTCTTGTTTTCTGAATGAATGCTTGAACAGTGCATATATCTTTTGAAGTTTTTGTTTAAGAATGTTAAATATGTTGGCTCTTGAAAGAATGATGACTAGGAGACATGTTATTTGATAATCTGAAAAATTATAAAAATGATTCTTGAAGCAAGAAAAAGCAGCAAAGAACAAAGCTTGCAGAAAAAAAAATAGCGAAAAAAAATAGAAAGAAAAAGAAAAAGCAAGCAGAAAAAGCCAAAGCTCTTAAAACTAAGAGGCGAGAGCAAAAAGCCAATAACCCTTAAAACCAAAAGGCAAGGGAAAATAAAAAGGATCCCAAGGCTTTGAGCATCAGTGGATAGGAGGGCCTAAAGGAATAAAATCCTGGTCTAAGCGGCTAAACCAAGCTGTCCCTAACCATGTGCTTGTGGCGTGTAGGTGTCAAGTGAAAACTTGAGACTGAGCGGTTAAAGTCAAGGTCCAAAGCAAAAAAAAGAGTGTGCTTAAGAACCCTGGACACCTTTAATTGGGGACTTTAGCAAAGCTGAGTCACAATCTGAAAAAGGTTCACCCAATTATGTGTCTGTGGCATTTATGTATCCGGTGGTAATACTGGAAAACAAAGTGCTTAGGGCCACGGCCAAGACTCATAAAATAGCTGTGTTCAAGAATCATCATACTGAACTAGGAGAATCAATAACACTATCTGAACTCTGAGTTCCTATAGATGCCAATCATTCTGAACCTCAATGGATAAAGTGAGATGCCAAAACTATTCAAGAGGCAAAAAGCTATAAGTCCCGCTCATTTGATTGAAGCTATGTTTCATTGATAGTTTGAAATTTATAGTATATTCTCTTCTTTTTATCCTATTTGATTTTCAGTTGCTTGGGGACAAGCAACAATTTAAGTTTGGTGTTGTGATGAGCGGATAATTTATACGCTTTTTGACATTGTTTTTAGTATGTTTTTAGTAGGATCTAGTTACTTTTAGGCATGTTTTCATTAGTTTTTATGTTAAATTCACATTTCTGGACTTTACTATGAGTTTGTGTGTTTTTCTATGATTTCAGGTATTTTCTGACTGAAATTGAGGGACTTGAGCAAAAATCAGATTCAGAGGTTGAAGAAGGACTGCTGATGCTGTTGGATTCTGACCTCCCTGCACTCAAAGTAGATTTTCTGGAGCTACAGAACTCGAAATGGCGCGCTTCTAATTGCGTTGGAAAGTAGACATCCAGGGCTTTCCAGCAATGTATAATAGTCTATACTTTGGCCAAGTTTAGACGATACAAACTGGCGTTCAACGCCAGCTCTCTGCCCAAATCTAGCGTCCAGCGCCAGAAAAGGATCCAAAACCAGAGTTGAACGCCCAAACTGGCACAAAAACTGGCGTTCAACTCCAAGAAGGACCTCTACACGTGCAACACTCAAGCTCAGCCCAAGCACACACCAATAGGGCCCCAGAAGTGGATTTATGCATCAATTACTTACTTCTGTAAACCCTAGTAGCTAGTTTATTATAAATAGGACATTTTACTATTGTATTAGACATCTTTGAATCTTTGGATTACCTTTTGATCCTTTGATCATCTTTGGACGCCTGGTTCTTAGATCAGAGGTGCTGGCCATTCGGCCATGCCTGGACCTTTCACTTATGTATTTTTAACGATAGAGTTTCTACACTCTATAGATTAAGGTGTGGAGCTCTGCTGTTCCTCAAAGATTAATGCAACGTACTACTGTTTTCTATTCAATTCATCTTATTTCGCTTCTAAGATATTCATTCGCACTTCAACCTGAATGTGATGAACGTGACAATCATCATCATTCCCCATGAACGCGTGCCTGACAACCACTCCCGTTCTACATTAGATTGAATGAGTATCTCTTAGATCTCTTAATCGGAATCTTTGTGGTGTAAGCTAGAATGATGGCGGCATTCAAGAGAATCCGGAAAGTCTAAACCTTGTCTGTGGTATTCTGAGTAGGATTCAATGATTGAATGACTGTGACAAGCTTCAAACTCACGTTTGCTGGGTGATGGGATATTTCTGTGGAGAAACAAATTTCTCCAAAACACCCAAATATAACCGGCAAGTGCACCGGGTCGCATCAAGTAATAATAACTCACGGGAGTGAGGTCGATCCCACAGGGATTGAAGGATTGAGCAATTTTAGTTTAGTGGTTGATTTAGTCAAGCGAATCAAGATTTGGTTGAGAGATTTGTGATTTGCAGAATTTAAATTGCATAGAAAGTAAAGGAAATGGGTGAATTGCATGAAATTAAAGAGAACTGGAATTTAAAGTGCTGAATCTTAAAGAGCAAGAAATTAAATGGCAGAAACTTAGAACGCAAGAAATGTAAATTGCAGAATCTTAAAGTGCAAGAAATGTAAATGGCTTGAATTGTAAAGGGAATTGGGAGTTGGATTTGCAGAAATTAAACAAGGAAAAGTAAATTGCAACAAACAGAGAAGTAAAGGATGTCTTGAATCGAACCGGATCTTAAAACAGAAATGTAAATGAGCATGAAAACAGTAAACAGGGAATGGGAAATGGGAAATCCGGATCTCAGGACCCAAGAGACTAGAAAACCAAGTATAGATCTCAATGCCTTCCTAGATCCAACAAGAACAATTGCAAAGGAAATGAAGATTGCAAAGAAAGTAGATGAAAAGCAATTAACCGAAACTGAAATTCAATTAAGCAGAAAATTAAACAAGATCCCAAGGTGAGATTGAAACAGAAGTTCTTCAATTCTCCACCCAAGATCCAAGACAATTGTAATTGAAATTGAAAGCAAGAAAACTAAGAGGAAGGGAATTCAATTCTCCTTCCCCAAGACTTAGAAATTTAAAATTCACTCAACACCAAAACTCTCCGAAAACGCTCTCCGAAAACTCCAAGAAAAAGCTCTCCGAAAAACTTAAATCCTATGCTATTTATACACTTTCTTCAAATGGTCTTCAAGCCTTCAATTGGGCCTTTGCTCTTGATGGAATTGGGTTGAGAGAGGCCTTGGTTGATTGCTCTTGGAGTTTGGAGAAGAACCGAATTGAACCGGGTTGGAATCATGAAAGCTTGAGTAAAAGTTGGAGTAAAAGTTTGAGGCTAACTTTTACTCCAACTTTTCACATCAGCCACCCTTCTTTACTGATACCAACGTTGGGGCAAAAGTTAGGGGTCTAACTTTTGCTCCAACGTTGGCCTCCCCTTGCACACTCATGGCGCCAACGTTAGCCAAAAAGTTAGAGGCTAACGTTGGCGCAAACTTTTGCTCTCCAGGGTGTGTTTTTCATGCGCCAACGTTAGCCAAAAAGTTAGGGGCTAACGTTGGCGCAAACTTTTGCTCTCCAGGGTGTTGATTTGTGATGCCAAAAGTTAGCCGAAAAGTTTGAGGCTAACTTTTGCTCCAGCTTTTTGCCCAAAAGTTAGCCAAAAAGTTTGAGGCTAACTTTTGCTCCAACTTTTTGCCCAAAAGTTAGCCAAAAAGTTTGAGGCTAACTTTTGCTCCAACTTTTTGCTTCCTGGTTCATTTTCAATTAATCCAAAAGTTTGAACTAAAGTTTGAGGCAAACTTTTGCTCAAACTTTTTGTCCTCTCTTCCTCCTAACCATTCCTTCTTGCTTCAACCTTTCTCCAAGCTTTCTTCACCTATCATTAATCAACCAAACACATCAAAGCTATGCTCAAAATCATGAGATATTCATTCTTTCATAATATGTGACAATTATAGCATAAAACCTCATGAAATTGCATGAATTCATACATGGTTGATTAAATCAAAGGAAACATGAAAATCTACCCAATTGGCTTGCTTATGGCTCAAGAAAGTGCATAATTCAATTGAAAACAAAAGAAAAAGGCTAGTGAAACTAGGCTAAGATGACTTGTCATCACAACACCAAACTTAAAGCTTGCTTGTCCCCAAGCAAGAAATGAATTATGCTCCAGGGTTCTTTCAATTAAGACGGATTGAAGAATAGCTTGTAAAGTCCTGTGAGTGAAGTGATCAAGTAACAGCGGGGTGAACTCTAAATCATATGCTCATGCAAGGGCTTCAGTGCTCACTAGTCCTCACATTTTGGGAGTCTTAGGTCTTAGGATTTTCATCCAAATGGTATCATGGAGATCTCTTTATATGTAGTCACCTTGAAGCAGCTTATAGTTTCTTTGCTTTGGCCTTGACTCTAAGTGTCATGTCTCAAAGCGGCTCTTTAGATAAGCTTTCAATCAATACTCCTAAACCAGTTGGTTTTAAGGTATTAGGAGTTAAAGCACCCTAAGGATTTACTTGCTCAAGCCTCTTTCTTTGACACAACTCAACCACAAGCATTTACTAGGCTAACAACTCTTTGAGTTTTGTTTCTTCTTTCTTTTTCTGCCTAGTAATTGATGCTCAGAGCCTTGGGCCATGTTCTTTTTGCTTTTGTATTTTCTTTATTTTCTTTTGTTTTGTTTGCTGCTTCTTGGATCAATAGATTTTTGAGAATCTTCACAATACTTCTTTGAACTTCATGTCCTGCCTATGAGCTCCCATGCAAGTTTTCACAAGCATGCAACCTCAATACATAATCATACAACTAGAACCACCACTTCTCCTAATCTTTTGCTTGCCTCAAAATTGTTTAATTCCTCAATCCTTCTTTTCAAAGAACTTTCATGTGATGCATTTTTTTAATATTGAGTGCAAACAAGTTTTGAAGAGAAAAATGTTGTGAATGATCAAGCATCTTGCTTATTGAATTATAGAGAACTATACTATGCAGACAGGCAGGGGTATTATATCACTTTCAATCATAGCAGTGTTTGATGTAAGATAATCACTTAACAATACAACCTTTTGGAGTTCGCTTGTTTTCCTCTTCCTCATCATCATTGCCGATCTTTACATTCCTCTCTCTTCCTTTTGATAGATGATGCTTAATCCTTCCAAAAGCTTGTATGACACTCTGCAATGATATTGAAAGTTGCTTGTTCCCCAAGCACTTAGAAACAATGATTAGCATGCATGATTTATTTGTGGGCCTTTGAACTTACTTTGGTGTGGGAACACCAAACTTAGTACCTTGCCAATGGTTCTCATGCATCAGGTTAACCATGTGTGAAACTCTTTTTTTTTTTCAAAAGTAATAAACTGAAAACTTAGGAAACAGCAGAACAGTTAACTAGTTTATCTAAATGCTTGAAGCTAGCATTATGCAGAAAGTGAGAATGTGTTTTATAATGGGATTTTGGTGGAACACCAAACTTAGAATCCTTCATTCTCCCTTAGATTGTTTTGGTGTGCAACACCAAACTTAGCTTCTTGCAATATAGATAAAACTAATTAACCTTTTTATTGAAATAGATATGAAAAGAAAGTTACCTCCGGTTGGGTTGCCTCCCAACAAGCGCTCTTTTATTGTCACTAGCTTGACATCTTGCTCTTTGATTATGGAGGCTGGAAATCATAATGCCTCAGTTTTTCTCCTCTTGCTGTAGGATTCCTTTCCTCCATGACCTGCACAATCACAAACAATTCAAGTGATGATTGAATATTTTCAAGCTCAGAATGTGATTCAGAAGGTTAGCTGGCACAAAGTATCAAACAGTTGATGGACCTGGGAGATTAGTGGCAGAAAGTGCTTCTCTTGTGTAAGCAAGAGCATTGCATAGAGCCAGAAATTTTCAGGAAAACTTCACTTTGTTGCTAAAGTGAAGTTTCAGTTATTTCAGGCAAAAATTCAAACAGTTAGTGGGTTAATTGAAAATTAAAGAACAGAAAAGAAAAAGTGCTTGATCTAGATCTCCACTTCACTTAATCATTGTCAATCTAATCAATCCCCGACAACGGCGCCAAAAACTTGATGGGATATTTCTGTGGAGAAACAAATTTCTCCAAAACACCCAAATATAACCGGCAAGTGCACCGGGTCGCATCAAGTAATAATAACTCACGGGAGTGAGGTCGATCCCACAGGGATTGAAGGATTGAGCAATTTTAGTTTAGTGGTTGATTTAGTCAAGCGAATCAAGATTTGGTTGAGAGATTTGTGATTTGCAGAATTTAAATTGCATAGAAAGTAAAGGAAATGGGTGAATTGCATGAAATTAAAGAGAATTGGAATTTAAAGTGCTGAATCTTAAAGAGCAAGAAATTAAATGGCAGAAACTTAGAACGCAAGAAATGTAAATTGCAGAATCTTAAAGTGCAAGAAATGTAAATGGCTTGAATTGTAAAGGGAATTGGGAGTTGGATTTACAGAAATTAAACAAGGAAAAGTAAATTGCAACAAACAGAGAAGTAAAGGATGTCTTGAATCGAACCGGATCTTAAAACAGAAATGTAAATGAGCATGAAAACAGTAAACAGGTAATGGGAAATGGGAAATCCGGATCTCAGGACCCAAGAGACTAGAAAACCAAGTATAGATCTCAATGCCTTCCTAGATCCAACAAGAACAATTGCAAAGGAAATGTAGATTGCAAAGAAAGTAGATGAAAAGCAATTAACCGAAACTGAAATTCAATTAAGCAGAAAATTAAACAAGATCCCAAGGTGAGATTGAAACAGAAGTTCTTCAATTCTCCACCCAAGATCCAAGACAATTGTAATTGAAATTGAAAGCAAGAAAACTAAGAGGAAGGGAATTCAATTCTCCTTCCCCAAGACTTAGAAATTTAAAATTCACTCAACACCAAAACTCTCCGAAAACTCTCTCTGAAAACTCCAAGAAAAAGCTCTCCGAAAAACTTAAATCCTATGCTATTTATACACTTTCTTCAAATGGTCTTCAAGCCTTCAATTGGGCCTTTGCTCTTGATGGAATTGGGTTGAGAGAGGCCTTGGTTGATTGCTCTTGGAGTTTGGAGAAGAACCGAATTGAACCGGGTTGGAATCATGAAAGCTTGAGTAAAAGTTGGAGTAAAAGTTTGAGGCTAACTTTTACTCCAACTTTTCACATCAGCCACCCTTCTTTGCTGATACCAACGTTGGGGCAAAAGTTAGGGGTCTAACTTTTGCTCCAACGTTGGCCTCCCCTTGCACACTCATGGTGCCAACGTTAGCCAAAAAGATAGAGGCTAACGTTGGCGCAAACTTTTGCTCTCCAGGGTGTGTTTTTCATGCGCCAACGTTAGCCAAAAAGTTAGAGGCTAACGTTGGCGCAAACTTTTGCTCTCCAGGGTGTTGATTTGTGATGCCAAAAGTTAGCCAAAAAGTTTGAGGCTAACTTTTGCTCCAGCTTTTTGCCCAAAAGTTAGCCAAAAAGTTTGAGGCTAACTTTTGCTCCAACTTTTTGCCCAAAAGTTAGCCAAAAAGTTTGAGGCTAACTTTTGCTCCAACTTTTTGCTTCCTGGTTCATTTTCAATTAATCCAAATGTTTGAGCTAAAGTTTGAGGCAAACTTTTGCTCAAACTTTTTGTCCTCTCTTCCTCCTAACCATTCCTTCTTGCTTCAACCTTTCTCCAAGCTTTCTTCACCTATCATTAATCAACCAAACACATCAAAGCTATGCTCAAAATCATGAGATATTCATTCTTTCATAATATGTGACAATTATTGCATAAAACCTCATGAAATTGCATGAATTCATACATGGTTGATTAAATCAAAGGAAACATGAAAATCTACCCAATTGGCTTGCTTATGGCTCAAGAAAGTGCATAATTCAATTGAAAACAAAAGAAAAAGGCTAGTGAAACTAGGCTAAGATGACTTGTCATCACTGGGCGTTAGTGACAGACACAAAAGGAGGGTGAATCCTATTCCAGCATGATTGAGAACCGACAGATGAATAGCCGTGCCGTGACAGGGTGCGTTGATCATTTTCACTGAGAGGAGGGGATGTAGCCACTGACAACGGTGATGCCCTTGCATAAAGCCAGCCATGGAAAGGAGTAAGACTGATTGGATGAAGATAGCAGGAAAGCAGAGGTTCAGAGGAACGAAAGCATCTCTATTCGCTTATCTGAAATTCTCACCAATGATTTACATAAGTATTTCTATCCCTATTTTATTAATTATTTTCAAAAACCCCATTACTATTTTATATCCGCCTGACTGAGATTTACAAGGTGACCATAGCTTGCTTCATACCAACAATCTCCGTGGGATTCGACCCTTACTCACGTAAGGTATTACTTGGATGACCCAGTGCACTTGCTGGTTAGTTGTGCGAAGTTGTGAACCATGGTATTGGCATCATATTTTTGGCACCATTACCAGGGAAAGAAAGAGCGATAAATTTTACATAATTAAAGTGTAATCACAATTTATGCGCACCAGGAGGCAATGACCCCGTAGAAGTAGAAGAAAGATCCCCTAGGGTGATCTTCTATAACGAGGGTGCCAACCCCCAAGCACAAAAGGAGGAGATCGACCTGCTTCCAGAGGTACGAGAAAGAGCTTGAATTAGGGAGGAAGCCCTAAAGCGTCGAATGGCCTCAAGATATAACCGAAAGGTAGTCCAACGAAGCTTTGCTACCAACGACCTCATCCTCATCCGAAATGATATTAGAGCAGGTCGGTCAAGAGAAAGAAAGCTAGCAGCCAACTGGAAAGAACCATATCGAGTCACAGAAGTACTAGAAAAAGGTTACTATAGGGTGGCCGACCTCCAAGGGCGGGAGCTCCGAAGGTCATGGCATGCCTGTAACCTAAGAAGGTACTACAGATAGAAAAAGGTCTCAGGCCAAGGCCCGCTCTTTTTCCCCTAAAGGGTTTTTTAATGAGGCACCAAGACCTAAAAATTGCCCGACTAGCAGGGTAAGCCCTCGTATGTACATACCCATATATGTACATACCCATATATATATATATATATATATATATATATGTTTTGCATCTTAGTTGTTGATTGTGATTAGAAAAGTGTTTTGGATTGTTAAAAATCTAGTTAACCTTTTTATGTAAGAATTGTGTTTTGACTGAAAAAGGGATAAGCTAGGAAAATTTTTAAAATTTTCTAAATCACAATATTGCATTAGAATAAGCTTAGTCAATATGATGAAAATTTTCAAGAAATTCATTTTTAGGGTACCACCCAATTGGTTGAAAATTTTTTTTTTAGAACTTGCTTGAACTATATACTTGTGGATCATGTTTTGAGCTAAGAACACAAGCATGTGAGATTTGAGCCTAATTGTGTGGTTACATCCTATGAGCACTTATTTTTATTCTTGTGTGCATCATTCTCTTCCTATGATTGTAATTTTTTATTTGTTTGATTCTTTATGTCCATTATTTTGTGTATACATGCAATTATATGATTGAGGCCATTGTTCAAATAGCTCACTTACCCAAATAGCCTACCTTTTATCTTCCATTGTTAACCAATTTTGAGCCTATGCTTAACCCATTTGTTCATAATTGTAGCACATTACAAGCTTAAGTGAAAAACAATAAATGTCCCTTGTTTGGATCTTTGATTAGCTTAGGCTAGTGAGAGTGTTTATTACTTGATTTTGGGAAGGTTGGATACATTGGTTAGAGATAAAAGTATATTTATATTTTTATTGAAAATTTTTAGGAATTGGATGCATACTCATGTATTAATCATATGTAAACCATATGCATTGGTGTTCTTGTATATATTTTAGTAAAAAAAAGCGGGGGGGGGGGGAGGGAACTAAAGGGTCCCAAAGTTTAAGGTTTCATAAAGTCAATGCATATGTAGGGTAATCAAAAGAAAATGCAAGAGTGTGTGAAAAGTGAAGAATGGATAGCTAGGTTTGTTTAGAATTGTTTAGGTTGTCATAGGTTAGGTGGGACGTTTAAGTCAATCAAAGATTCAAATTTCAAACTCACTTGACCATATGCATCCTACCTTGACCCTAACCCCATTACAACCTATGGGAAGTCCTCTTGATATTTGTACGCATGCATAAATTAATTGTTGATTGTTAGATGAAAAACAAATCTTGGAAAGCATGATTAGGGGAGAATTGAGTGAATCAATCCCATACACTTGAGTGCATAGAGCGGATACACATCCGGTGAAGGTTCGATCGCTCAATTACATGTTTCCACCCATGATCATCTTTTCTTGCAAGTTTGTGAACTCTTTCAATGATTCAATCCAATTGTGATTTGCTTGATTGCTAATACCTTGGCCCTTGTGCTTGTATGTGTATTCTTGGAGATTGATTTATTTTGACTAAGCCATTGCATCATGTAAATAGATTGCATATAGATAGATTGCGTTTAGTAGTTGCATTGAATAAATGTTAATACCCTTTGCTTCTTCTTGATCTTAGCATGAGGACATGCTTAGTTTAAGTGTGGGGAGATTTGATAAACCCCGATTTCGTGATTTATCTTGTGCTTATTTTGGGGGATTTTACCAACTTTTTCCACATTTATTCAATGAAATAGAATGGTTTTGTGATTCTCTCTTGAATTTTGCTTGAGTGTAAAAACATGCTTTTTAAGCCCCAAACTAATAATTTTGATTCATTTTTATTCCATTCGATGCCTTGATGTGTGTGTTAAGTGATTTCAGGTTATAAGGCAAGTATTGGATGGAAGGAATGAGTAGAAAAGCATGCTAAGGGGAGAATGCATGCAGAAACAAAGATTGGGAGTGCATTAAAGGACGCGCACGCGCACAAGGCGCGCACGCGCAAAAGTGATCTCGCCCATGGACGCGCACGCGTACATGCTGCGTCCGCGTGGATGAATGTGCACGTGCACATGGCGCGCACGCGCCAATACTCTTACCTGGCCACTTGAAGGCAAAACGCTGGGGGCGATTTCTGAGCTGCCCAGGCCCAATTCCAACTTGTTTCTGAGTGTATTTCATGCAGAATTGAAGTCCAAGCAAAGGGGGAGTAATTAGTTTAGCCAACATGAGCCTTTAGTTAGTTTTCTAGAGAGAGAAGCTCCCTCTTCTCTCTATAATTAGGTTAGATCATCTTAATTTCATGTTTAATTACTTGATCTCATCTTGTTTCCTTTATAATCTCTCATTTCTAAATCTTGATTCTCTTAATTGTGATGTTAATTTCTCATTTTGCTCTCTTTTGTGATGATGAACTCATGTTGGATTTGATTTACTTTTAATGCAATTTAATGTTGATGTTCCTTTTTATTGATGAATTGAATTGTGATCTTACTTTTCTTGCACTTAGTAGTTGTTAGATTTTATTATTCTTAAAATTTATGATGTTTACCTTTATTGCACTCTATGTGTTTGATGAAATGATCTCTTTAATTTTTGAGTAGTTTTGTCAACTCTTGGCCTAAGCCAAGGGAATTGGGTAATCTTGAGTCATTGGGTATGATGGATTTGGTGATTTGAGAACCCATGGTGATCAATTTGACACCCATTGACGCTAACCCACTACTAAGTTAATTAGTAGGTAGGTTAGGACTTAAGGGTGGATGTGATCAAATCTATTTGACGTACTTCAAGCTTAGGAGTAAATGTTACGTACTTAAAGCTTTTGGGAAGTAGACTTAATAGATTGGCCTCTCATGATTATCAATATTCGGTTTGTTGACAAAGATGGTGATCTCAATTACCCAAATCTTAGCCAAGAGTTCTTTATTTTGCTCTCTTTATTCGCTTGCTAATTCTATTTTTCTTGCCCTCTCATGAACCAAAATCCCCCTTTTACCCCTTCATAGCCAATAACTAAGCATTACAATGTTTTCCTAGGGAGACGACCCGGAGTCCAAATACTTTAAATTTTTATTGGGGTTTGTACATGTGACAAAACCAATTTTTTGATGTGAGAATTGTTTGTTGGTTTGGAGCTATGCTTACAACGAAGTCTTTATTTCTATAAGAGAAATTCTAAACCATCAAGCGAAACTCGAATGTCAGCCACCATCTCTGAAAAAGAAGAAAGGGACCACAGAAATAGTTATACAATGGGTGGATATAAAAAAAATGTGAACAAACAAACAAAAAGACTGCCTTATAAGAAGTCGGGCGCTACCTAGTTTGGAACGAAGGAGAGCAGGATCTCCTAAAAACTTCTTCATGTCCAAATGAGGAGGCTCTCCCCAGTGCTCCTCCAAGACACCTACAAAGGTCCTCTCTACCTCATCTAGACTCTCCCACGAATACTTAAGGACTATAGTATCTTTCTGCCACATAGAGGAAAGGTCGGCTTATCATTCT
This sequence comes from Arachis hypogaea, assembly GCF_003086295.3. NCBI lineage: Eukaryota > Viridiplantae > Streptophyta > Magnoliopsida > Fabales > Fabaceae > Arachis > Arachis hypogaea. The sequence goes on along the minus strand of NC_092046.1, from coordinate 104,811,002 downwards.
CGTACAGGAAGAAGGGACGAACACCCTCAACAGTCTGGACTTTGAAATAAAAGTTTTAAAATCTCAGAAAGAGTCATCAAACATAGAAAAGACTTTCTTTCCCTGAGTCACCCGGAAAGAGATCCAAGAAGCCTTCTTCTTGGCCGCCCCCGATTTGGTCATCACAAACAAATAAAGGAAAAGGGAAAGGGTAGGTCGGACACCCGGCTTTTGACATTACAACTGAAAAATCTTCATAAAAGCTAAAGAGTTTGGGTGAAGCTGAGAAGGGGCCACGTTACAGTTCCATAGAATGTCGGTCTCAAATGCGGTAAAAGAAAAGGTAATACCTAATTGGGTAAAGAAATAGTCATAGGCATAAAAGAAGGGACGCTCTGCCCGACTTAAAGGAGGGAAACTAACCCCCTCCTCGGGGTCGAGTGACACCAGCTCGTAGTTCTTTTCATCCTCCCTACTCCTACAAATCCTATGAAACCTTCTAAGCTTCTCACAATACTTCGGGTCAGCTACAGTAACACACATTAACACTATGGAATCTAACCAGTCAGCCATACCAGGAAGGACCTTTGTAGACATCTCAATAATATTCTTACGTGAAGACATAAGAAACTACACCTACGGCACGAAAATGAGAAGAAAGGTCACTACCAAGTAACTCGGACAGAATTAGAAAACAAGAAGCAACTAGCAAACAACAGAATGCAACAGCAAAAAGGGCGCCCCAAGGATCAAAGATCAACACGAAAACCTAGAGGCACCCTTTGGAGGCAATGCAGATATAGGAAGTCGAAAACCCTAGCCCTACCAACAAACAAGAAAGGCGTGAAATCGCCAAGTTCCAACCTTTTTTCAAACCAAAAAGCAAAGCAAGATCGAAACTTTGAAAGGAAAGCAGAAGCATGCAAGAGAAAAATCCAACACCAAAAACACAGAAATTGAGACCAAGAAAGCGAACGAGAAAACAGAATACCAACCTGCGAAGAAGAAAGGAGCGACAGCGACAAATGCATAGCGAAGAAGCACCAACGATACACGAGCACCTCAGAAGCTCCAGAAGAAAGCTTGGGGCAAAATCGAGGTTGAAGCAAAATCCAAGGAACCAGATGAAAAGGATTTTTCGCAAGGAAGCGAAAAGCAAAAAAAAAGCAAGAAGAAACAGAGGAAACTGAAGAGAATACAAAACCCTTCTTTGATTTCAAACAAAATTCAAAGAGGGAAAAGAAATGGCGAAAAGGAATAAAAGCCCAATCAATAGGCTTTAAAAGCGTTCGCATACTCCCAAGAAAATAACGCCCTCAAAAGACGACACAAAAATTAAAGAGCAAAGGCAAAAAAACGTTTTGCGTTTCAAGAATAGCATTAAAGAAGGACTCACACGAGGAGAAGCGGTCTGACCAGACAAATGCTTGAACACGACTTCCCCAACAAAAAGGCCGAAGGTTGGAAGCATGACCTCGGGGAAAGATCGAAGCTTAAGCAAGGGCACTGTTCATACCCTGGACCGAGCTATAAGGTTCGGGTTGGACAAAAGATAAATTGGCCGACCTCCCTCGAGGTTGGCCAGTTGATCGACCTCTCCAAAAGGTTGGCTTATTTCCCGGTCTCTTCACAAAGGGCTCAGAAGATCGCCACAGAGGCATGCAAAGGCCCAAAACAAAAGGGCCACCGACTGCTAAAAGACGGTTGACCCAAGAAGATGATCTCACTCACAAAAGATAAAATAAGATAACAAACTTATCTCAAAGGAAGATCGTAAAACACCAATATAAATACGCTGGAGAAATAAGATACTCGAATTCTACAAAAGAAATCCTGCCTAAAGCCCGTACTAACTTAAGCATCGGAGTCTCTTGCAGGTACCACCCCCCTCCGGTGAACGAGGATCAGCAGCGCCTCCTACCCCAACAAGTTGGATACGACCGTCTAGGTTAGATCAGAAGATCTCGTCCGAGATCGACCTCCCCATTTCAGGTAACCCTCAGAACACTAACCATGGACTGAAACACCTATCGCAGAGCAAGTGAGTTTAAGCTACAACCCCCTTGCTACTACCTGCTTAACTCAGAGCCAGTGGAATAACCACCACTGTGGCTACTACCCAGGCAGGTGTTTAAAAGCTCAACCTGGAGCAAGCGAAATAATCCACTACTGCTGCTACTACCCAGGTGTCACAATCACTGACCTGGTACAAGCGGGACGAACCACCATCCTTGCTACTGTCAAGGTAACTCAAACATACATTCAAACAGTTTAAATCAAGCATCATTTTTATTAAATCTCAAATATTAACCTAAAGCAAGCAGAACGAACCACCATCCTTGCTACTACCTAAGCATCACAAACATACATTCATTTTAAATTTTATAATTAAATTCATTTCTCATAACTCTTCTTCCCTGTCTCATACCCGGAGCAAGTGGACCTCGCCACTGCCTATTACCTAGGGCCACAATCACTTTTACACACTCCTTGTTCATAATTCACACCATTCAAACTTCTTTCAGCTCCAAGTTACTACTACACTCTACCTTTTACTTACCACTTAACATACAACTGAGGTTTAGGGGTTAAGAGAATGAAAATAGAGGTTTTGAGGTTCAAAATTAGGCTTAAAACACAAAATATTTATTTGCTGAAAAACAGAGCTATGCGTACGCATGTCATGTGTATGCGTATATAAAGGTCTCTTTTGGCCCAATATGCGTATGCATGTCAAGGTATGCGTACGCATACCAACCAAACAGAAATAACCCTTTGCGTACAAAGGGGTTCGCGTACGTATACAGTGCAGATTAGCCAAAAATGGTTAAGTCTGCAGAATTTCAGTTTTGAGCTCCAAACTTCCGACGCGCATAACTTTTTTGGTTCAAAACATTTTCCATCCGTTCTTCGAACAGCGTAAACTTCACGAACCCAATTTTTACATGAAGCAAGTTTGAATCAATTTAAGGGTCGGAAGCTAAGTTATGACTCGCCGAAGTTCAGCCAAAAAAAAATTTACACAAAAATCCTCAACCTCCATTTTCATTAAAAATCAACTCAAATCTCAATATTTTACATATAGAATCAGCACCACAACATACCATAACACATTTACACAATACCACACTTTTCTATTACCTACCTCACCTCACTTTCACAATGATTCCATGCATAAACTTCACAATCATACCAACAACCATCAACATGTCATCATATACACATATTCCTATTACCAACTATCAAACCATCATACTTATATCAAATTACACACATTACACATACAAGCTTCTATATCGACCTCCACAAATCACTAACCACATACATCATAATCATTCTCAACCAACACAACATCACAATTTATTTCCTATCTTAGGGTCGCTACCCTAAGTTTTCACAATACATTATATTTTAGATACAAGAAACCGAAACCATACCTTGGCCGATTCCTCGTAAAGCCACAAAGTACTTTAAGGTCCCCCTCACCAAAATTTTCCAAGATCCCAAGACCTTACCAACGAAATCCGGCCTCCGAAACTCGACCTCAAGCTTTCAATTCCTTAAATTGTCTCCAATCCACAATCAATTTCAATCTAACATCATAATGTTCACTATAATCAACATAGAGTTCACTAATTCAATATTTCACAAAGGAATTGAGGGTGCTTACCTGACCCACAGCTCCAATGAGCTAAATTCGACAATAATCGTGAGTTATTTCGAACCTAAACACCGAATTGAAGCAAAATCCAACTTGATTACACATTGAATTTGAAATTTGGGGAGGAGAGAAATGGAACACAGAAGTAGTTTCTTACCTAATCAATGATTGGGCTTTGTAGAGCTCGTCACTGCAGTCACGTGGCCGCAAACGGTGCGGCAATTAGACATCCAGATCAAAAGTTATAAGGATTTGAAGATTGGATTCGAAATGAAGTTAGGGTTCTTACTTCCCCCACTTCACTGCAGCGTGAAATATATTGTTGGAAGGGGAAGGAGGCTGAAATAATCCTTATATATGATGGGCCTTGGGCCCGGTTTGGCCCGTTGACCCTTTTTGGGCTAAAAACTTTAAAATTAGTGTCTAAATTCATATTTTAATTAATTCTTCCACATTAAACTATAAAATTCTATTTTCTAATTTTCCTGATTAATAACCAATTTATTCGCTAATTATTTACTAATCTCTCGGCTTTTACACTAGTCAAGTTACATTCTCCTTACATTCTTATTATTGTCAAAACTCATATTTGCTTTAATAATATGAAATGCTTCTGAGATGGTTTGGGTTATTGGCCTGTTAGTATTGCTGAGGCAGCTAGTCATAAAGGCGGGATTTGGGTGCTTTGTTCTGAAGAAAACATGCAGTGCAATGTCATAAAATCAATGGAACAATGTATAACTTTAGATTTTAGATGGAATTCCTTCAATTGAGTTTATAGTGCTGTTTATGCAACTCTTCAATATATCAAAAGAGTGAATCTTTAGGATCACTTTATTCATGTATCATCTGTAGTTACTGCACCCTGGATGGTGATCGGTAATTTTAATGAAGTTTTAGCTATTAATGAAGTTAACGGGGGGAGATTTCTCTTCTAATAGAGCATAATCTTTTTCTATGTGTATTGAAAAATATGGTTTAATTAATATGGGGGCTGTCAGGAGAAAGTTTACTTGGCACAGAAGAGTTTAGAGCAAGGGAGATATCGCCAAAACACTTGATAGATGCCTCATCAATGGTGATTGGCGGCTGAAGTTTCCGGAAGCATACACTGAAATTTTGCCCAGACTCCATTCGAACTGTTGTCCCCTTCTAGTTAGATTATTTGGGCGGCAAAAGACTAAGGGTGATGAACGGATTTTCGTGGGTTAGAATTTACAATAAATTCTCGTTGTAAGTATATTTTCTAAACCAACAAAGAATTCTTTCATACAAAAATTTGTTTATCACTAAAGCAAACCCAATTAAAATAAACCGAAATATTTAAACCTCGGGTCATCTCTCAAGGAATTGCAGGGAGGGGTAGTTAATATTGGATATGAAAAAGTATCTTTTTAGGTTCTTGAAAGGTTGGACAAGGAATGTAAATGATAAGAAATTAAATCAATAACTAAGAAAACTCTTGGCAAGGTATGAAAATTAGAAGTCCTATCCTAGTTATCTTTATCAATTGTGATGAGAATTATTCTTTGCTCCCACATAGTTAACCTCTAACTATGGAGGAAAGTCAAGTGGACGAATCTATTTGATTCCTCAAGTCCTAGTCAACTCCTAAGGAAAGACTAGCTTTAGAGGGATCCAAATCAACTAGCAAATTTTTAATTATCAATCAACAAAGGAGTTTGATAACTCAAGATTCTCCAATTACTCAGCCAAAGCCAAGAATATAAAATCTAACTTAAAACCCTCCCAAACATTTCATCAAACACTTGGAAGGCATAACATAAAAACATAAAAAAGCAATAAGAGATAATAAAATCCAAACAATCGATTGCAAATACCAATGACTAACAGATAATAGAAGAAGCAATAAATATGAAATACCTCAAATTGCATTAATTAGGAAATCAAATCTAACATAGAGTCCATAAACTAAATTGGCGACATAAAGTAATCAACAAAGGAAATAAATAAAGTAGAATGCTAAAGCAAATAGAAATAGAAGAGAAACTAGTCTGAAATTGAAAAGAACTAAAAGAAATCCTAAAATCTAGAGAGACTCTCTCTAGAAAACTACATCTAAAAACTCCAATTGTGCGAATGAATGAATGGATTCCCCCACTATGTAGCTTCTAATCTGTGTTTTTTGGGTCAAAAACTAGGCCAAAGATAGCCCACAAATCACCCCCCAGCGATTTCTGATACGTCTAGCACGTGGCTTTGTCACGCATACGTGTCGTCCACGCGTATGCGTCGATTGAACTTTCGCAAGGTCACGCGTACGCGTGCTTCACGCGTGCGCATTGCCTAACAGCATGGAAACTATGGCAAATTACATATCATTTCGAAGCCCCGGATGTTAGCTTTCTAATGCAACTGGAACCGCTTCATTTGGATCTTTGTAGCTCAAGTTATGGTTTATTTAGTACGAAGAGGTCAGGCTTGACAGCTTTAGCAATTCCTTAAATTTCTTGTATTCCTTCCACTTTTGCATGCTTCCTTTCCATCCTTTAAGCCATTCCTGCCATATAAACCCTGAAATTACTTAACACACATATCAAGGCATCGAATGGTAATAAGAGAGGATTAAACATAGCAAATTTAAGGCCAAAGAAGCATGTTTTCAATCATAGCACAAAATTAGGAAGGAAAATGTAAAATATGCAAATTCTATGAATAAGTGTGAGAATAGTGGATAAAATCCACTCTATTAAGCACAAGATGTACCACGAAATAGTGGTGCATCAAAGGGCAATCGCCCCTTTAGAGTTTTTAGCGGCTTGGGCATCCCACCCTAGTTATCCTGATGTTGTTCAGCAAGCTTCGGCTAAAGGAGCTCTAAATTTCCTTAATAGCATTTGGAAGGTTCACAGAGGGTTGATCGAGATTAACTCCAAAGTTTTTAGAAATATTTTCGTAAATAAGAGGAATCTTGAATGAAAAATTGATTAAATTCAGAGAGAGATTGAGGTTTCTAGTTACCAATTTCTGAGGAAAAAAGAACAAGCTTTATTTGACGATTATAATAGGTCCTTCTCCAAGAAGAGTTGTTGTGGTATGAGAAGTCGACGGAGAACTGGGTTAAATTTGGAGACAGAAACATCATTTATTTTCATTTATAGACCATCATCAAGAGGAAAAGTAACAAAATTCATGGACTATTTCTTAATGATGGCTCTGGGAGACTGAGCCAGAGTTACTCCAAAAAGAAGCTAGGTCCTTTTACCAAGTATTATTTTGTTCAACGGAAGACATCAATTTTAAGTGTATGAAGGACACCCCTGTTCCGAAGCTAAGTTCCAATGCAGTAGGCTAACTGAGCATGTCACTTTGGCAGAAGTGGAAGCTGTTGTCAAAGGAATGAATCCTCTCAAAGCTTCTGGTCCAGATGGTTTCCAAGAATTTTTCTTCAAGGAATACTAATAAATTGTAGGGCATGATATTTGGCAAGTGGTTAAAAAGGCTTTTGAAGGAGAGCCTAAAAATCACATTATGCTGGAAACACTAGTGGTCCTCATACCCAGGGTAGAGTCCCCTACCCATATGAATGAGTTTCGTCCAATAAGCCTATGCAATATCCTATATAAAATTATCACCAAAGTCTTTGTGAACCAGCTTAGACTTTTTTTGGATCCAAGTGGTTTTTGGTCCTCTCCAAGGGGGTTTCATTCCAGGTAGAGGTGCTTAAGACAATATCATCGTTGCTCAGGAACTCCTTCACTTTATGAAGACAACCAAGTCAGGAAATGGGGTTTTGGGGTTTAAAATTAATCTGGAAAAGGCTTATGATAGGGTGGATTGGAGATTCCTAGAGAACACTGTTGAAGTTTTTGGCTTTTCTCAGCACACTAAGAATCTGATAATGAGTTGTGTTCAATCTTCCTCCCTTTCTATCCTCTGGAATGGGAATAGATTAAAAAGTTTTTGTTTTGAGAAGAGGGATTAGGCAGGGTGACCTTATGTCGCCATATTTGTTTGTGCTGTGTATGGAACATCTAAGTTGTCTGATATCTTCTCAATTGGAGAAGGGGTTATGGGAGTCGGTTACTATTTCTAGAAGGGGACTAAAGTCTCACACCATATGTTCGTTAATGATCTCCTACTTTTTGTAAAGCAAAAAAAATCCCAAGTTATGATGGTGATGGGCGTGCTGAATTTATTTTGTCAAGCATCAGGATTGACGGTTAATTTGACTAAATCAAAGGCCCTCTATTCCATGAATGTGTCCAACATCAGGAAAGACATGTTTACAGGAATCTCTAGTATTCGCTTCCCTCAGAATCTTGGAAAATATCTTGGAGCTAATTTAAGCCATGCTAGAGTTAGTAGAAGAACCTTTCAAGGAGAGTTGGATAGAATTAGAAAACAAGCTGGCTGGGTGGAAAAGTAGAGTGCTAAATAGAGCAGGTATATTGTGGCTTATAAAATCGATTACTTCATCAATATCTATATAAGATATGTAGGTTTCTATGTTTCTTAAATCGATTTGTAATAAGTTTGATGAAATGCAGAGGCAATTTCTTTGGAATGGCAAAGCTGAAGGGCATGGGCTTAATCTTATGAGATGGGATAAGGTTATTACTCCCAAAAAATTTAGAGGTCTTGGAGTGAGAGATACGCATAGTGTTAACATCTCTCTGTTGTGGAAACTCGTTTGGCAACTGCTCAACAGATTGGCCAAGCTTTGGGTGGATTTATTAATTGCAAAATACAAGCCCAATATGCAGTCAATGGTTCATGTTAATTATAAGCGGCCATCTCATACATAGAGAAGCATCCAACAAGCTTTTATGGAATTGAAGGATGGTTTCGTGTGGTGTATGAGAGACACTAAGATTTCCTTTTGGTTTGATCGATGGTTACCTACTGGAAATCTTTGTGAGCAGGTATCTTATGTCCATATTTCAGACTTAAATCTCACTATCGCGAATGTTAGGAATAATGGTAGTTGGAATTTTTGTATTCTTTTCTCTCTGTGTACGGATGCAATGAAAGAAACGTTGCAGATGTTCAATCCTATATTTCTTTCAGGTGAAGAAGCGGGGTGGAGATGGGAATTGTGTAACACCCTACCACATAGAACTTTATGCTTAAGTCGTAAAGTTGAGGTGGTGAGGTATTACGACCTCTAAAATAGAATATATATATAAACCCAAAAGGCCCAAAAGACAGCTTACAGAACCTATTTCTCCAAATCAACCTTTGGGAGGGACAAAGCATAATATATACATAGTGGAGAGATAAATATATCAGTATATATACAACATAACTAAAACATAAAACCCAAAACACAAGAATCATTCACTGACAAATGCTCCCAAAATGCCTCAGCAATGTGCCGCTTGACCTGCATCTGAAAACCACAAAATATGTATGGGGTGAGAACCAGAGGTTCTCATTATGGTGACGGTGCCCACGTAGCTAACATATAATATCCCAGAAAAGTCAGAGGCAATCCTAGAACTTCAACGCTCTTGATTATAAAACTTAAAGATTTAAAGACGAAAGCCATAAACGGGTGGTCCTCTAAGGTCCTTAAACTTAACCAAACTCTAACTAAACCCCCTTTACATAAATCCTTCTCCTTCCTCCCAAAATCCTCCAAAATCACCAGTAGAACTACACAGACAAATAAAGCAGACAAAGCAACCACAAGTAGCGTACAGTTATTTTATCACCAGGTCCATTACTGCCTTTATCACCTTTTTTGGCTTTTGTCTCAGTCCTTCAGCAATTGCCTATGTAGCCACCCTATCGTCAACCGCATCACCTCACTTGCATCCACGAGATGCCCTTTGGATCTTGTCCACACCGAACAATTGATATTAAGGTGATCAGTCTTAATATCTAAAGTCTAGTACTTCGAATCTCCAAAGGTAATGCTCATGAACATTTATGCTATATATGTCAAGCAGAAATTTTAAATAGCATGTACACACAGCCAGAGTATGTTTAGAAGTATAATCAGTTCATTTCTGAGGCTCTACGAGAACGAACTACTTTGATACCATCATGCAACACCCTACCACACAGAATCTTATGCTTAAGTCATAAGGCAGAGGTGGTGAGGCATTATGACCTCTAAAAGAAAAATTATATATATAATATAGTTTGAAAAGGATTTTATAACTATGAACCTTTGAAGAGAAGGGTAAAACAAAATCATTAAATCGAAAATCGCAACACTTACGAAGCGATAATGTAACGGAGCAAGGCAAGAGAAAGCTAACATAGATATAAACAAAAGAGTTCCAAAATACAAATAGCAAAGCTCATAACTCGACTCGTGAAGTTAAACCGGCTAGAGCACATGAGGAAAGGGGAAGAAGGCGTAAAAGAAAATGTCAGGTCTATGAATGCAGATGCAAGAACAAGAAAATAAATGTGAAGTTAGATGCGGTGGTAGTCCGCACGCATATGCAAGTTAGTATAGTCCGCACACATATGCAGATGCAGAAAGCTAAATATGAAAAACACAAAGCTGCAGAATTGGAAAAAAATTTATTAGAAAACTGATTGAAAATAAGAAGAGAAAAGAAGAAGAGCTGAAGAGCTTACAAGAGAACACTCAGAGCTTCTCTCTCTGACTTCTCTCTATGATTGTGTAAATGAAAGGGTACCTCACAATGAGAACGATGCCTCCTTTTATAATTGAGGATTCTACTATTTCTACAGTGTAGGTAATTGTGAGCTGAACTATAGCTACAGTACCGGTAACACTTCCGAATATTGTCTTGGTGAACATAATTACATTTTTGGGAATTAATCATCACCTAGGCAAACTTCGAAACAATCTTCTTCACTTTGTTTGTCTTGATCTTGTTCATCACCTTTTTCTTTAGATGAAGACACTTCATCTTCTTGAAGTAAGCGAAGGATTTGTTGAAGCTTTCTTTTGATTGATTCTTTCAATTGTGAGGCTGCAAGGGCTGCCTGGATTTGTACTTTTTTATTGAGAAACGAAGCCATTTCTGGATCTGAGATCTTCTGATTATTGGGATTAGTTTTGAACCATTCTCTGACCTTTTCGGGGTAGGCCATTGATGAATCAAATTGGGACCACCATTTGACATAACCATGCCTTTGTAAGATTGGAAATGATTTGGGGTGGTCTAGCTTTGTATATTTGTACTGCCACGAGAATACCCAGGCTAGTGAAAAGATTGAGAAAAATTTCAACAATACAGGAACACATGTTTCTTGAATATCAAATTTTGATTGAAAAAGTTTATACCCTTCATCGGTAGGTGAGGGTAGGATTTTGGGGATTGGCCCAAAGAAGTCCCACCATTGGTAGAACCAGTTTGGAAAAACATAACTTGATTTTCTTTTAAAATAGATTGGCCATGAATGTCTGTACTGAGTATTTTGAAACCAAAATACTTTAGTCCAGGATTCCATGTAGTCCCAATAATTAAAACCTAATGGGTCATAATTTTGAGAAAACTTTTGGGTTTTGTTTAGATTGTTCCGAAATTGCTTTGGGGTCAAGATTTTGAGGATTTGCATTGTTGAATGGGTTATGAGATCAGGATTGGTTTTGTCATTGTAGTGTTTAATAGATACTGAGTCAGTATCTACTATGATGAATTCATAAAATTGGCGGATTTTATTTGGTGCTAATGGCTTGAAATGGAATCCAGTAGGAAAGATTTTTGGGATGACTTTGTTTGGTGAATTATCCCAAAATTCAGGCTCTATTTGGATAATGTTTGAATATTTGTTTGTGGGCATGTAATTGGTTTGGGCTTTTTGTGTTTTGGTAGTGATTGAGGATGTTTGCGGTGTTAGGACTATGGCCTTTTCTCTTGGTTTTTGTACGATTATTTTTTGGTTGGCTATACTTGGGATATCAGCTGAGCTAGGTCAATTTCCTCATCTGAGTCACTGCAAATGTCAGCCCATAAGTTTTTGTTAAGTTTAGTGAGACCTTGGTCTTGTAAGGCCAAGAGGGTTTCGATTGGGAAGGCGTAATCTGCCTTAGTCTGTTTGGCTTGGTTCATTGCTGGTTTATTAGATTGTTGGGCTGGATTTTTGGAGGGTTGTTGGGTAGGTGACCTAAATTCATGATCAGATTGAGAGTGTTTAGATGGCCCTAGAAGGGCTAGTCGAATACCTCTGCCTCTACCTCTTGAAGAGGCGATAATTGCCTTTTTAGGCATCTTGTCCTTGCTTGTCTCCCTGTAAATACTCACGTGTGAGAAAGTCAGGGAGAGAGTTTGAGTTACCCTTGATGTGCTCAATATCAAAATCAAAAACGCTTAAGATGGCTTGCCATCTGGCAAAAATTTGTTTTGATGCAAGGTTTTTAACATCCTTTTGCAAGACTTCTGTAGCCGATTTGCAATCAACTCGGACTAAAAATTTTTGATTGAGTAAGTCAGATTGAAATTTTGTGATGCACAAAACTATGGCTAAAATTTCTTTTTTGATGGTAGAATAGACTTGTTGAGTACTATTCCAATGCTTTGATGTGAATGCAATGATACACTCTTTATCATGCAATTTTTGTTTTAAGATACCACCATATCCTAAATCAGATGCATCAGTTTCAATGATTTTGAATGCATGAGGAACAGGTAGGTAAAGAAAAGGAAGATTGCGAACTTTGGTTTTTAGAAATATGATGATTTCAGAATGTTTGTCCATCCATGGTGGAGAATTTTTCTTAAGTCTATCATGAAGAGGCTTAATAAGATTGCTAAGATTTAGGATGAACTCCGAGACATAATTAAGACATCCTAGGAACCTCTGGAGCTGAGGTTTGTCAAGGATATAGTCTGGGAACTTTTTAGCAAACAAAATTGATCTTTCAATTGGGGTTATTATTCCTTGGGTAATCATATGACCAAGAAAACAGATTTTTATTTGAAAAAGGACAATTTTTTATTTGGAAATAGCAAGTCCATTTTTCTGGATGATGTACATAAAAGTTTTAACATGTTTGAAATGTTCTCCTAAAGTTTGAGAGAAGATTAAGACATCATCTATATAAACGATTGCAAAGTTTGAATATGGATTAAAAATATCGTTCATGATTTTTTGAAATTCAGATGGAGCATTTTTCAGACCAAACGGCATTATATTCCATTCATATTGACCGAATGGGACTGTAAATGCAGTTTTATACTTGTCAGATTCTTTGATTTGGATTTGCCAAAAACCAGATTTCATATCAAATTTTGAAAAGATATTTGCTGAGTTTAGCCTATTGAGCAAATCTTTTTTGTTTGGGATAGGATAACGAATCCACTGTAAGGCTTGATTCAAAGGTTTGTAATTGATGACAAGCCTGGGGGTTCCTCGTTCTATCTCAGCTTGTTTATTGACATAAAAAGCTGAGCAGGACCAAGGACTCTTACTTGGACGAATTAATCCTTTGTCCAAAAGATCTTTAATCTCCTTTTGACAATGCTGCAAAAGCTGCTCATTCATTTGAATGAGGCGGACTTTTGTAGGGATTTGTGATTCTTTGAAACCTTTTTCATAAGGAAGATCAACAATGTGTTCTTTTCTTTTCCAAAAGGCATGAGGCAAATCAGAACAGATATAATTTTCAATTTGGTTTGAAAGATTTTTTATTTTATCTTGAATCCTTGGTTGGGAAAGTTGGGATTCAAGGATTTTAAAAGAGATTTCTTCTTTCAAAAAAACAAATCTGTTTGGTTTTGGTTTCAATTAGGTTCAGAGATTTCTGGATCGGTGAGTCTAGAAATTCAAAGAAAGTTTCCTATCCACCCACATAAGAAGTAATTCAAGGAAAATCTGCTAGGTATGGATACAAAAGGATTATAAAAGGCGTCTGTAACGAACCAACATCCAGTACGTCATGATCGTACCAAAAGTAAGGAGTTACTAACCTATTTCTTATATTAACTATTTAATATTGAGCCTTTAGTTCGATATCGAGTTTCAGTTTTTAAAAAAAAGCCAAAAAATTTTTGTCATTGATTATAAAAATCATATATCAAACATTTCAAAGTAATAATAATCACATAGTTATTAATATTAATAAATATTATACAAAAGAATTTAAATAAAACTCAGGTCCAACTCCTATCTCTCTGCATAAAATAAAAACTAAAGCTACAAAAGCGAGGGAACTCTATGAAAACAACTTAACTTATAAATATAGTATAACAATCGCCCGCAGCTTCAAACTGAGTCTTCGAACCTGTGTCACTGAAAGGGTGGAAGATTTTGGGGTGAGAACAAACCACACGTTCTCAGTAGGGAATGGGAATGCCGTGAAAGTACTGAATAAAATACAAATAATTAACTCAAGTTTCCAATGTAGTTTTCTTTATCAAACCTTTTCAAAAATTTCTTAAGACTTACTTGAAACCGTTTAAATCCCTTTCTTTAAATCATATTACTTAAATAAAGTCTCAACCGCATTAGGAATTCTTCAGCTACAAATAGCATTCGTCAACCATCACAATAACTAAGTAAATCAGCAACATAAATAATATACCCAAACCTCACTTCACAAATACCTTTCCTCAATACTTTACTAAGTTCAAAGCATCAACAAAAATATCTAATCAAACACACAAGCAAGTCACCAAGACAAGTAGCACAATCACAAAGAAACAAGACAAGCAACACAATCAAATGCATATGCACAAACAATATGATGCATGTCTGTCCTAAGCAGGCCATGAGCTCACCTGTCAATTTAAACCCTGCAGCCCGACATTACCTAGGAACAAGTCCCAGATATGGCTTCCCTTTGTGTCCTTAGTGCATATGTGTCGGTGGTAAGAATACCACTCCTTCGTGACTACCGGCAGTCAGCGCAAAGCCCGACCCCATAATATACGCACAAGGGAAAACAGCGATCCTCAGTTCGTGGGCATCCCCGAGATCAACACACAAACAAAACAAAGATCCTCAGTTCATGGGTTTCCCCGAGATCAATACACAACAACACAGAGATCCTCAGTTCGTGGGTTTTCCCGAGATCAATACACAAAACAGCGATCCTTAGTTCATGGGTTATACCCGAGATCAACATACAACAGTTCGTGGGTTATTCCCGTAATCAATGATTATCAATTCGTGGGTTTTCCCATGTTTAAAACAAATAACAATTTATAGGTTTCCCGAGATCAATGATCATTCAGTTCGTGGGTACTTCCCGAATTTAACAAATTATCAATTCATAGGTTTTCCTCGTAGTTAAACAACTAACAGTTCGTGGGGTTTTCCCGCCTTTTATCACTTTTCATTTTCCTTTCTAAAACTCAACAATCCATATATCAGTTCCCCATTCTCTTTTCCCCTTTAAATTCTTAATAACTTTCCTTAAACCTTTCTTAATTCCTCAGGCATTTGTCTATAAAAATCTTAATCATCAAATCATTTCATAATTTCTACTTTAGTAATCTTAACTCGAACCAACTTTAGCAATCTTAACTCGAACCAACTTTAAAACTGTTTTCCAGTTTAATTCTTTATCAAAAGACTCAAGAAAATCATCTTTCTCTTTACTATTCCAACTCAAATGTTATAATATAAATTCACAAATCTCTAAAAGGTAATCCTTTACTTTAAGCCCAAATCATAATTTTTTTTCTATATTGAATCAAACTCAAAACATAATTTATTTCTTAAATAACTTAAATTCGAAACATAGGCCTTTACTTGGTAAATCGAACTCAAAATATTATAATTCTTTTCTTAACTAAATAAAACTTAAATAATATCATCTTCCAAATCCAAATCTTCTAAAATAACTTTTCAAATAAAACCTCAGATTTTATAAAATTTCGGCAGCACCTTCCCTAAAACTCGGACTTAGCCACCCTTACGGGTTCTCTCTTTCTCTACAAATCACCAGCCCTTTTCTCAACAATTTTCAAACAGACAATTCTCAGTCAATCAGACATTCCCAATTTATAATAATTAGCAAATCAATTATGCTCCACAATTCCCACTAATCCATCAATCCAACTCCAATCTCATCGATTCATATTTACTTTTCACATATCATAGGATCCTTTCAAAGTTAAACTCAATCAACCCATAATCCAAAAAATCAGCCACAACTTAGCCAGAATTAATCTTATCAATTAATCAATCACTCACAGCAACAGAACCAATCACAATCACAGCCATAATCTAAACTCCATTCATCAATTATCAAAACGTCAGATTTTCAATATTTAGCTCAACATTTTTCAATTTAATAAGTAATATTAAATAAATCATCATTCACAGTCCCATTTCAACTAATTCCAACCCGTCACAAGTCCATTTCACAACCATTCCAATATATAAAAATTCCAATTCAATGTCAAACAATTCAAAATAATTTATTCAAGATCGGAATCTCAACCAACTTATCACAAAATCAATAATTCAAAATACAATTCACAACCGCATCTAATTTCACATATAATTTAGAGTCATCACAACCGCATCCAATTCTAATTCATAATTCATAATAATCACAATAGCTAACTATTTTCAAACACATGTCAAGCAATTCACATCAATTAATCAATTCTTAACCATTGCTAACTATTTGCAATTATCCAATTAACCTTGCAGCCATTCTAAATTAAAAATGTTTGATCTTTAAAAATAAATCCCCTACCTAATTGTCACAACTCGCGGGAATCACTAAATAGAGCAGCTCCATCAGCGGCGGCTTGTACCGCAGCGACCCAGGCAGCGGCATTAACTGAACAACAGATCCGATGGTGGTTCCAGAAGCCACAAAATAGTTCCCAGCGACAACAACAACTACTTGCAGCAATTCTGAGCTAACAGAGAAGACAACCAAGATAGAGCAAGGCAAGGTGGAACAGGTACTATGGCTTTCGGTGAGCTTAGCTGCAGTGACATGTTCTTTTACCACGGTCGCATTTCTTTCCATGACAGACTTAACAGTGGCGACAACTTGTCGGTGGCAGCGGCTTCCTCTGGTGGCGGCTTGGATGGCAACAGCGACCATGAAGGCTTCAGCGCTGGTGACTAGCCTCAACGGAGCTTCCCTGCCGCATTTCTCTTCGGTCTCCTTGGTGGTAGCAGCAGCGACGAGATCCACTTCCAGCGACAAACAGTGGCAACAATGAAGTATGATGGCGACTTGGCAGCAGTGGTGGCAGAGCTTTGATAGCAGCAAGGCAGTGAGTTAGACGGCAGCTGGGTAGCAACGCCATGGCAGTTGGGCAGCAAAACGACAGCGGCTGGCAGCGAGTTCGATGGCGGATCAGCAGCAGGGCGTAGCTCCCTTTCTCCCTTCTCAGCTCTCCGTCACTCTCTCCCTCGGGCCCTCTCTCTCTGCTCTCTGTTTTGCTTCTGAATATTACGCTGAAGGAAGGTTGGAAGGGGGTGGGGTGCGGCTGTGGTGAGGGGGCTAGGGTTAGGGTTTCTTAATTTAGGAATTAGGGTTTTTGATTCAATTTGGGAATTTAGGTTTAGGAATTAGGATTTTATAAAGGAATATGGATAGATATGAATAGATATTTTGATAAAATTGGAGGATAGAGTAATTTTAAAACCAAATATACTCTCTTAAAAATATTTAAGAACATTGTTTACCAACATATTGATAAGTTGAATTAATTATTTCTAATTATAAAATAAACATATTAATCACATTTTTATAAAATATAGTTTAAACTCAAAATATTAATCGTTCATTATTTTTTTCTATCCCCGGAACTTTAATTTCAATTTATAAAATAACTAATTATGATAAAAATTGTGCATAAATATTAACTGACTTAAACATAAAGTATTTATAAAAATTAATCTAATCATTTTTAGTAAATTAATTCCTAAGATTTCAAATTAATATCATAATTCATTCAAAATAGAATTTATTTTAATTAAATTATACAATTCTTTCTTATTTTTCAATTACCAAAATTATAATTTCAATTATACTAAATATCTAATAAAGATTATATAAAAATTCTAATTAATTTAAACTCCAATTATCATAAAACTCCATTTAATTACCTTTAGTAAAATAATTTTCTTAAAATAAAATTATCAACAAATATAATAAATCACAAATAACTAATCATTTGATCTTCAAAAACTAGGGTTGTTACATTCTACCCACCTTAGAAAAATTTTTGCCCTCGAAAATTGCTAGAATAAAATAAGTTCAAACTGAAATCAAAGAAAGCAGAATATATGGACAGAAACATAGGCATCGCCAAGGATGAAAATTCAAAGAGTTATGTAAGAAATCAGATTCATAGGCAAGCAATGGTATACAAGAATGACAAAGTATGGTTGGGAAACAATCAAATCACATTCTAAGGAAGAAATTCAAACCAGAGAATTTGAACGAAAACAATGAAGAAAGTGAGAGCACGAGTTTGTGTGGCACGAATAAAGATTATACGTCGAATCGAAGCTAACTTTATAAACTCTAACGCTCCCAAACCCCGTGAATCGCATTACCTATTACTTCTATTTTGTCTATGATAACCTGTTAGTGTTGCCATGTACATAAATCATTAGTATTAAATTGGCCAGACCTAATACCATGAGGCAAGCAATGGTAGACTAACAGCGTTAATCATCAGACAGTCATGCAAATAAAACACAAACTCTTGTTATCAGAACAAGTCACTAAGCATGACAGACACTCAGAGTATGCAATGAAGCATAGCCAGTCCATTCCCAAGGCTCTAACAGGAACGAACTGCTCTGATACCATTTGTAACGACCCAACTTCCAGTACGTCATGATCGTACCAAAAGTAAGGAGTTACTAACCTATTTCTTATATTAACTGTTTAATATTGAGCCTTTAGTTCGATATCGAGTTTCAGTTTTTAATAAAAAGACAGAAAATTTTTGTCTTTTATTATCAAAATCAAATATCAAACATTTCAAAGTAATAATAATCACATAGTTATTAATATTAATAAATATTATACAAAAGAATTTAAATAAAACTCAGGTCCAACTCCTATCCCTCTGCATAAAATAAAAACTAAAGCTACAAAGGTGAGGGAACTATATGAAAACAACTTAACTTATAAATATAGTATAACAATCGCCCGCAGCTTCAAACTGAGTCATCGAACCTGTGTCACTGAAAGGGTAGAAGATTTTGGGGTGAGAACAAACCACACGTTCTCAGTAGGGAATGGGAATTCCGTAAAAGTACTGAATAAAATACAAATAATTAACTCAAGTTTCCAATGTAGTTTTCTTTATCAAACCTTTTCAAAAATTTCTTAAGAATTACTTGAAACTGTTTAAATCCCTTTCTTTAAATCATATTGCTTAAATAAAGTCTCAACCGCATTAGGAATTCTTCTGCTACAAATAGCATTTCTCAACCATCACAATAACTAAGTAAATCAGCAACATAAATAATATACCAAAACCTCACTTCACAAATACCATTCCTCAATACTTTACTAAGTTCAAAGCATCAACAAAAATATCTAATCAAACACACAAGCAAGTCACCAAGACAAGCAGCACAATCACAAAGAAACAAGACAAGCAACACAATCAAATGCATATGCACAAACAATATGATGCATGTCTGTCCTAAGCAGGCCATGAGCTCACCTGTCAATTTACACCCTGCAGCCCGACATTACCTAGGAACAAGTCCCAGATATGGCTTCCCTTTGTGTCCTTAGTGCATATGTGTCGGTGGTAAGAATACCACTCCTTCGTGACTACCGGCAGTCAGCGCAAAGCCCGACCCCATAATATACGCACAAGGGAAAACAGCGATCCTCAGTTCGTGGGCATCCCCGAGATCAACACACAAACAAAACAAAGATCCTCAGTTCGTGGGTCTCCCCAAGATCAATACACAACAACACAGAGATCCTCAGTTCGTGGGTTTCCCCGAGATCAATACACAGAACAGCGATCCTTAGTTCGTGGGTTATACCCGAGATCAACATACAACAGTTCGTGGGTTATTCCCGTAATCAATGATTATCAATTCGTGGGTTTTCCCATGTTTAAACAAATAACAATTTATAGGTTTCCCGAGATCAATGATCATTCAGTCCGTGGGTACTTCCCGAATTTAACAAATTATCAATTCATAGGTTTTCCTCGTAGTTAAACAACTAACAGTTCGTGGGGTTTTCCCGCCTTTTATCACTTTTCATTTTTCTTTCTAAAACTCAACAATCCATATCTCAGTTCCCCATTCTCTTTTCCCCTTTAAATTCTTAAGAATTTTCCTTCAACCTTTCTTAATTCCTCAGGCATTTGTCTATAAAAATCTTAATCATCAAATTTTTTCATAATTTCTACTTTAGCAATCTTAACTCGAACCAACTTTAACAATCTTAACTCGAACCAACTCTAAAACTGTTTTCCAGTTTAATTCTCTATCAAAAGACTTAAGAAAATCATCTTTCTCTTTACTATTCCAACTCAAATGTTATAATATAAATTCACAAATCTCTAAAAGGTAATCCTTTACTTTAAGCCCAAATCATAATTTTTTTCTATATTGAATCAAACTCAAAACATAATTTATTTCTTAAATAACTTAAATTCGAAACATAGGCCTTCCTTGGTAAATCGAACTCAAAATATTATAATTCTTTTCTTAACTAAATAAAACTTAAATAATATCATCTTCCAAATCCAAATCTTCTAAAATAATTTTTCAAATAAAACCTCAGATTTTATAAAATTTCTGCAGCACCTCCCCTAAAACTCAGACTTAGCCACCCTTACGGGTTCTCTCTTTTTCTACAAATCACCAGCCCTTTTCTCAACAATTTTCAAACAGACAATTCTCAGTCAATCAGACATTCCCAATTCATAATAATTAGCAAATCAATTATGCTCCACAATTCCCACTAATCCATCAATCCAACTCCAATTTCATCGATTCATATTTACCTTTCACATATCATAGGATCCTTTAAAAATTAAACTCAATCCACCCGTAATCCAAAAAATCAGCCACAACTTAGCCAGAATTAATCTTATCAATTAATCAATCACTCACAGCAACAGAACCAATCACAATCACATCCATAATCTAAACTCCATTCATCAATTATCAAAACGTCAGATTTTCAATATTTAGCTCAACATTTTTCAATTTAATAAGTAACATTAAATAAATCATCATTCACAGCCCCATTTCAACTAATTCCAACCCGTCACAAGTCCATTTCACAGCCATTCCAATATATAAAAATTCCAATTCAATGTCAAACAATTCAAAATAATTTATTCAAGATCAGAATCTCAACCAACTTATCACAAAATCAGTAATTCAAAATACAATTCACAACCGCATCTAATTTCACTTATAATTTAGAGTCATCAGAACCACATCCAATTCTAATTCATAATTCATAATAATCACAATAGCTAACTATTTTCAAACACATGTCAAGCAATTCACATCAATTAATCAATTCTTAACCATTGCTAACTATTTGCAATTATCCAATTAACCTTGCAGGCATTCTAAATTAAAAATATTTGATCTTTAAAAATTAATCCCCTACATCATTGTTACAACTCGCGAGAATCACTAAACAGAGCAGCTCCATCAGCGGCGGCTTGTACCGCAGCGACCCAGGCAGCGGCATTAACTGAACAGCTTATCCGATGGTGGTTCCAGCAGCCACAAAATAGTTCCCAGCGACAACAACAACTACTTGCAGCAATTCTGAGCTAACAGAGAAGACAACCGAGATAGAGCAAGGCAAGGTGGAACAGGTACTATGGCTTTCGGCGAGCTTAGCTGCAGTGACAGGTTCTTTTACCACGGTCGCATTTCTTTCCATGACAGACTTAACAGTGGCAACAACTTGTCGGCGGCAGCAGCTTCCTCTGGTGGCGACTTGGACGGCAACAGCGACCATGAAGGCTTCAGCACTGGTGACTAGCCTCAACGGAGCTTCCCTACCGCGTTTCTCTTTGGGCTCCTTGGTGGCAGCAGCAGCAACGAGATCCACTTCCAGCGACGAAAAGTGGCAACGATGAAGCATGATGGCAACTTGGCAGCGGTGGCGGTAGAGCTTTGATGGCAGTAAGGCAGTAAGCTAGACGACAGCTGGGTAGCAATGCTATGGCGGTTGGCCAGCGAAACGACAGCGGCTGGTAGCGAGTTCGGTAGCGGATCAGCAGCAGGGCGCAGCTCCCTCTCTCCCTTCTCAACTCTCCGTCACTCTCTCCCTCGGGCCATCTCTCTCTGCTCTCTATTTTGCTACTGAATATTACGCTGAAGGAAGGTTGGAAGGTGGTGGGGTGCGGCTGTGGTGAGGGGGCCAGGGTTAGGGTGTCTTAATTTAGGGATTAGGGTTTCTGATTCAATTTGAGAATTTAGGTTTAGGAATTAGGATTTTATAAAGGAATATGGATAGATATGAATAGATATTTTTATAAAATTGGAGGGTAGAGTAATTTTAAAACCAAATATACTCTCTTAAAAATATTTAAGAACATTGTTTACCAACATATTGCTAAGTTGAATTAATTATTTCTAATTATCAAATAAATATATTAATCACATTTTTATAAAATATAGTTTAAACTCAAAATATTAATCGTTCATTATTTTTTTTCTATCCCCGGAACTTTAATTTCAATTTATAAAATAACTAATTATGATAAAAATTGTGCATAAATATTAACTGACTTAAACATAAAGTATTTATAAAAATTAATCTAATCATTTTTAGTAAATTAATTCCTAAGAGTTCAAATTAATATCATAATTCATTCAAAATAGAATTTATTTAAATTAAATTATACAATTCTTTCTTATTTTCAGTTACCAAAATTATAATTTCAATTATACCAAATATCTAATAAAGATTATAATTAATTTAAACTCCAATTATCATGAAACTCCATTTAATTACCTTTAGTAAAATAATTTTCTTAATATAAAATTATCAACAAATATAATAAATCACAAATAACTAATCATTGTATTTTTAAAAACTATGGTTGTTACAGCGTCCCTAAGACTACATCATTTTTTATATCCTTTGCTATGATGAAATTGGTCGGAATCCTAAGATTACCCTTTTCAACATAAGCATTGGATAATTTGAATTTGATGTTTAGTCTTTCACCCGTTATCGAGTTAAGACGTTTAGTAGTCTTTTCAAAATACTTTGTGGGGATCAGACCTTCTTTAGTACAATTTGAATCTGCACCTGAGTCAAAAAGTGCTATAGTTTCAAGAACAAAATCTTTAATGACAATTCGGATATTAATACGACATTTCATAAAAGAAAATATGTTTATTATTATCAAGATTTCTTTTCCATCATTGTCGTTAGAAATTTTATTTTCTTGGTTTTCAGAAAAATCAGGTGGGTTTATAAGAGAATCAAGTTCTCCATCATCAGATTCTTCTTCTTGCATTAATTGCGAGAGAATGAGTTGATGATTGTCTTGATTTCTTTTGACCTCTCGAATTTCCTTTTTAAGGTTATTGACCTCAGTATAAAGATCCTGAATGGTTATAGGACGAATAACTTGTTTTTCTAATTTTTTGAAAATGGGTTTGACATCATATTTATTACTAAGAACAAGGTTTTTGGGTTTATTTTCCTTTTGTAAAGATTTCTTTAATTTCAAAAGAAAGTCTTTCTTTTGTTCTGGATCCTCAATAGCCTCTATAGCATCAAATAAGGGATCTTGATCTTTGGATAAAACATTAATTTGCTTGACATCAGAATCTGAGGATGATTCAATATCATCAACATGGATATTATTGATATCATCCGAGGATTCTGGTCCAGATTCGTCATATGAACTTTCTATTAAAAGATTGTTAATCTGTTCCTCAATCTGAGGATCAAGGTTCAGATTATTAATCTTTCCTTTCAACCTACAATATTTGCTAACATGTCCTAGTTTTTTACATGCATAGCAAATAATGGGGTTTTTCTGGGGATACTTTTCGAAATTCTTTTGGAAACCTTTTTCATTCTTGGTTCTTTGAAAACTTTTTCTTGGTCTTCTGAATTTTTTTTGCAGGATAAGGTTTAAAAACCTTTTGATTGGATGATCTTTTAGATTTCCTTGGATGACACGCAGGAAGACCAAATTGTTCACAGAAAGTTCCCAAATCGATACGGTTTTGTTTTTTCTCACGACCAAGTTGCCGTTGGATCTTATCATCTTGACAGATCTTTAGAGCAACCTTTTAGATGAAAGAGATAATTTGACCATAACTTAACGTATCATAGGGAATTATCCCATATGGAGTTAAGCTATGAATTTTGTCCCTTACTTTATCTCCCAGGGATTTGGAAAGTCCGCGTAGAAATTTTTCCTTCCAGAAGGGTTGTTGACTGTCTTCTCTGGTATAGACCCTAGTAAGGAAAGTGTCCTTATACCATCTGAAGTCAGACAAAGTTTTGCACCTGAGATTGAAAAGTAATTCAGTAGAACGATCTTTCCAAAGAGAAGGGTCACCTATGAAGTGGCTTGCTATAGTAAAGATTAAGGTATTAACAACATCAGGGATAGGTTCCCCGTCATCTCCAAGGATGGGTGATAAAGAAAATTATTGTGTGGTTCGGAATCAATCAAAGACAAGCATCACTTCATTGGTAGCATAGTCCAAACCAACAATGAATTCTCAAAAATCAAATAATAATGTCACAATACAAAATAACCGAGAGTATTTGACTCTTGGGTTGTCTTCCCTAGGAATTGCAATGAAGTGTACAATTATTGGCTATGAAGGAGAGCATGGGAATTGGAAATGAAAGAAAGAGAGCAAGTAATGTAAATAGCAAGGAATTAAATGAGCATGCAAGGAATGTAAATGGCAACTCTTGGTAAGAAGTGGATAATCTAGGCTTCCTATCCTAGTTGTTGACCACAAACATCCAATTTCTCAACCAAGAGTGTGAAAACTAAACATGCAAGAATTTAAACCTCAAAGCAATAAAAGTTAAAGCAATTAAATGCAAGGAAAAGAAATGGCAAGCGAGTAACTTAACATGCAAGAAAGTAAATGAAAGCAAGTAAAAGTCAAAGCAATGAAACTTCAAAAGCAAGAAACCTCTTGGCAAGTAATTGAGGACTAAGGCTACCTATCCTAGTTATTGACCACAAACATATGATGATTATGAAGAGTTAATCCTACTTAGTCAACCTTACATCGAAGATAATTTAAATAGGCATAGTTAATTTCAATCCCTATGTCCTATGTCAACACTAAGGGGTCACATAGAGTCAAGGGAAACCAAATCAACTAACTCACTCAAATATATCAAACAAGAATGGACATCAATGACTCAAGGATCACCAAAGATAACAATTTCAAGCCAAGAGTTTAAGAAAAACTATGTAAACACTAAGCCAAGCATTTTATCAAACACTTGGTGTGCATGAAAATAAAATAATATTAAAATATAATAAAGTAAATTCTAAAGCTACCAAAACAAGAAAATGACAATGACAACTAAAGAAAGCAATAAATGACATAGAAACATAAATTTGCATTAATTGGAATTAAAATAACAAAAGTGTTCATAACATGAAAATTGCCATAAAAGGGAAAATAACAAAAGAGATTAAGAAGATAAAGACAAGAAAGCATAAAAACATAAAGGAAACTACATTAAAGCAAGAATTAAAGTGCTGAAATTAAAAGGAAACTAAGCTAAAAACCCTAATTCTAGAGAGAGGGGGGAGCTTCTCTCTCTAGAAACTAAGAGAAAACATAATAAAAACTAAACCTAATTGCCCCTCCCCTCCCCCCTTCATCCTTCTTCAATTTGGCCTTAAATAGCTTCAAAAAATGAGTTGGATTGGGTTTTGGAGGCCCAAAAGTCGCTGCCAGCCAGTTGCAATTAATGAGGTCACGTGCAGGGACCTATGCGGACACACAGACGTGTGCGTCCGCACACATGCTGAATCCTGACTTGTGCGTACGCACAAGTACCTGTGTGTATGAAAACTTAGACTTATGTCCACTATAGCAAATTATATATCATTTTGAAGCCCCTAACGTTAGCTTTCCAATGCCGCTAGAACCGCCTCATTTGGATCTCTGTAGCTCAAGTTATGACCAATTTAGTATAGAGGGGTCAGGGCTGGCAGCTTTCCAAATCCTTCATTCTTGAATTCTTCCCTTTTGCATGCTCTTTTCCTCACTTCTTCAACCCATACTTATCTTGGAAACTTGAAAATCACTTAACAAATACATTAAGGCACCAAATGGGATTAAAGTGAATAAAATTGACTAAATTAAGCACAAAAGAGCATGTTTTCACTTTCAAGCACAATTTAGGAAGAAATCTCAAAAGCATGCTATTTAGGTGAATAAATGTGGGTTTATGTGATGGAATCCACTCAAATCAAACCAACATATATCGTAAAATATGGATTCATCAATGGGTTCATTTTGATCATTAACCTTTATAGCAGAAAAGATTGATTAATTTTGGTCATCAGAAAGATAGTTATCCCACCAACCTTTGAGTTGACCAGAGAACCCAAAAACAATAACATTGGGTATTGCTTCCTCAAAGGTTTCATGAGCGGCTTGGTAGGCTATGCCTACCATAGTCATATGCTGAAGCATACTCATGATGTTGTATTCGGTTTTGCCATCTATATTCCATTCATAGACATTATTGGCATTGAAGCTAACAAAACCTAGTTCTCTTTCTTCGAGAGCTAGATCAGGTGCAGATACGCGATTATAACTATACACAGAGGGTTTGGTCAAACCCTTCCACTTAGTTATAGAAGTAGTCATGATTGGGCTAACTTTGAGAGATGATTTGTCAGAATCATCACTTTGGTAAGAGGAAGACTCATTGGAATCTCGGCCAAGGGCATTAATGGCTTTGGATGAGCGAGTTTGTATACGAGATGTAGATTCACCAGAGTTTGTAGGAGTTTCAGGGACAGTGCTAAGACGGTTTAAAAGTTGGTCAATCTTTTGCATGACTTCAGAATCACTAGATTCTTGTTTTAAAATAGAAGTTTTAATTTAGCCTTGCTACTCATTTTGAAAGGTTTAAAAAGGAGTTTTTCAATAGGTTTGGAAGTAGAGGCTTCAGAGACATTTTTCAAAGTCAAATGAGATCCTGAAGATGAAAGGTTGTCACCTAAACATTGTAAAAACCTATTGGTGTAATTTGATTGTTCAATGAGATTTTTAATGCCTTTTGGGGTGACAGCTTCATCTACATTTTTTGCTTTAAATGGAGAGGCCATAACTGGGTTATGTCCTTCCGTATTTGAAATAACAAAAGATCCTTTTGGAGGAAACTCAGATCTGATTAAATTTCCATCTTTAACTTTCCAGGTTGAAATAACATTTGCTGATGACGAAAGTTTTTTATTTTTAAAAGGATAATTGATATTGTTTTTGACGGAATAAGCACGAAACCATTCAAAGAAAGGAATATGCATTCTGACCCCATTGGGAAAATTGTAATATTTTTTTTAAATGATGAGATTTGAGAAGTTGTATATGTACGTAAATACCATTCTCTATGGAGATTATACTCCTTAGAGTAAAGATTTTTACGTAGGGCTTCTTTATTTATAACAAATTCTGTGCTACTCATGGGCACCATCATTCATAGAAGAATATGTTGGAGATTGAGTAGATTCTAAATCAACATCATTATCAGTTTGATAAAATGGTTGAAAAATGTTTGATTTATTTTGTACCCCAGAAATATTAATTTCAGAATTTACAGATCTGGAAATTTTACTTGAAAACTGAGATTGTGAAGTCATAGAAAAAGATTTTCTTGCTGAAGCAAAATCATTAGATGTTCCTGCTTCAGATCTAGAAGAAAAAGAGTTTCGTCTGTCAAAGAAAATCTCTACTCTTCCTAATTCATCCTGTTTTATCTCTCGTAAGAGAGGTGCTTGTCTAGGTTGCGTTGGAATCGCTCCATCAATTGACCATGACTGAGGGAGGTCAATTTCATCCCACTTTATGAGCCTTAGGACCGTGACGTTGGCCTTTTTTATGTTTGTAACAAACAAAGTAGTTTCACGATCACTGGATTTAAGAAGCACTCTAGAATTACAAGTGTTCATGACCTTGTATTGAATCCTATAGATTAAAGCGGCTGGGATAGACCCTTCCTTCATGTTAAGGCTATGAATTTGGATGTTTAGGAAAAGAGAGTCAAGGATGTTGATATCTAACAAACTGACTATTTTGTTTGGGAAACAGTTGAAGTAAATCGGACCGTGTGCTAGGCTTGTTTCAACTGTTCCGATTAAGGAATCTTGGAAATCATTGTGCCTAATATCTCTAAGACACATAAGGATTGAAGCATTAAGACCTTCTCTGATGAGAGGTTTGACACCTACCTGGACACACCCTATGTGAAGATATTTGTAGTGACGGGCATGTTCTCTAACAGATTGCTTAGTTAAAAGATGGAATTCCTCACCGGAGTCTAGTCCTAGAGGAATATTGTTTTCAGCGGTTTTGATAATGTAATCCAATTTTCTTTTGTTGTCCTCCGGGACATATAACTCATCTTGAGGGATTTTGGGTATTTCCCAATTGTCGATGGCTTGATTGATATCTTCAAAGAAAACTTCTTCTTCGAAGATATTGTGTTTGGGAGAAAGTTCCTCAGGCCGAGTTACTTTCTCAGTAAGAGGATTGTAGGGAGAATGGGGTGAAGAAGTGGAGGAAGAAGGTGAAGAAGATCCCCTAATGGAGAGACGTCTAGAGAGTGAACGGAAGAGATTAGACATAATTTTTAGAAATCTGATATCATTGCCCTCCTTTGGTTCAGAAAGAACATATATATTATCACTAAACTATCACTCAAATTTTTGAATCTGGGAATTATAGCTGTTTTTTTTTTTTTTGCAATCTTTAAATCCATAGCCACAAGGAATTCTTATGTTCGAATCTTATCACCGTCAAGAACATCGTCAAATTAGCCTTACTGCCCAACAACAAGGGTCTTACTGCTACAGTCCTTTTTAGTGATAAGATTAAACTGCCTGTACTTCCAGATTTAAAGAATAGTTTTGTTTCATATGTATAGATAATAAGAACATGAACAGTAAATACGAACATAAATAGTAAATATAACTTCCAGATCCATGAACCTCAGAGATAGTTTAATGATAATAATAACATTCCTACTTCCCCATCAGGCTCTGATAATGTATATATTTATATATATAAGAAAACCTAAAAGACGCCAAAATACAAGGTTTACAAAGCCTATTTCTCCAAAATAACCTCTAAGAGGAAGTTAATACATCATATACATAAATAGTGGAGATACTAAGTATCTACATATATCCAAAATAAAACCCCAAAAGACATAGATCTTCGCTATCGAAAGCTTCCAGCATGCCTCAGCGAGTTGCCTCACGTCCTGTGTAACACCCTAACTTTTAGCTCGTCATGATCATACAAAAAGTAAGGCGTTACTAACCTGTGTTCCTTTATTATCTATTTAATATTGAGCCTTTAGTTCGATATCGCGTTTCATTCTTTGTAAAAAGCTAGAAAATTATTTTCAACTCATTAAAAATAATATATCAGACATCACCAAGTAATAATAATCACATAATTACTAATAATAATAAATCCTATACAAGTAAATCAAAATAAAACTCAGATACAACACATATCCCTCTGTATAATAAAAATATTAAGCGACAAGCGAGGGAACTCTATGAAAGTAACTTAACTCATAAATAAAGTCAATAATCGCCCGCAGCTTCAGACTGAGTCTTCGAACCTGTGTCACTGAAAGGGGGGAAGATTTTGGGGTGAGAACACACCACACGTTCTCAGTAGGGAATGTGAATGCCGTAAAAGTAATGAAATAAAATGCAAATAATTAGCCGTACTCAATAAAACTATTTTTATTAAATCCCTGAAAATACTTTTAGTTTTACTGTAGATAATTAATTACTTTTCTTCAAATTTCTAAACTCAAAATAGATTTTAATTACAAAATTAGTCAAACTAACCATTTTTCATCCACATACTAACCATCTCTCAGCCACATCATCATTTCTCAACCACGGCATCTCACCTCAATACATCCGTGAACTAACAACACAAGTAAGGGATTCAAACCAACATACAAACAAGTCAAACATCACAATCACAGAGAAGTAATACAAGCAAACACAACCAAATACAAATGTGCAAACAACATGATGCATGTCTATTCCTAATGAAGGCCATGAGCTCATGTGTCGGTTGCCTACCCGCTCCCGACATTACCCGGGCACAAGTCCCAGATATGACTTTCCAGATGCATATATTATGCTTATAAGTCATACGGCTAGGTCGCATACAGTGTGATTTTAAGTCGTACGGCTAGGCCGCATAGAGTATGACTTTCCAAATCAATAAGCGTACATCTGGAAAATAGTTCTCAGTGTGTGGGCGTCCCCACTTTACATTTGGCACTAATGCCCAAACAATGTCACATCTGCTCTCCTGTGGCAGACAATCTCTTTAAGTTAATATATTCTTTAAATCCTTGGTCTTTGTTCTCCTATGGCAGAGATTCCTTTTCTTAAAAAACCGAGCTCAAAACAACACTCAAAACAAAATCTTTCCTTACAAAATTGGATTTAAAACATTATGTTTTTCTTAATAAATCGAGTTTAAAATAGAATACGCATTTTCTTAACAATTACCAAATCAACAGAATTTTTAATAATCAACATATTTTATAGCCATATAATTTTAGTAATTTTAAATTATTTATAAACCCTCAAAATTATTGTTTCAGTTAAGAAATCAATTTTAAGAAATCAGTTTAGAAATCCAGGCTCAACCTATTTTTGGTTCATCAAACCTTAATCACCACAACTAAATCAAGAAGTCAGCGTAACCAGAAATTCGAGTAATTAATCACTTTCAAACAATTAAATCATTATTCACAAATCATAACCTCAAGTCAAAGTCAGTCTCAATACCACACCAATCACATTTTTACAACCTCAAACAAAGCTTAATTCTGCCAATTAATCACTCATAACAACAAAACTAAGTTGTTTTCTATCAATTAATCACACAAAATATTCACAAATCATTTGCAATTACTCACTAAACTTCATTGGCATTCATAAGTTAAAACAGATTAGTTCAAAATAAAATTTCCTACCTTCGTATGAAATCAAAATCAACGAAAACGGAGAAGCTTTCTAACCGAGCTGCTGAAGGGGAAAACGTCAGTAATCGCCTGTACCTTCAAGAACTCCAATTAGCTGAACTCAAGGAGAAGAGGAGCTACGTCACCGTCGGCTTTCATCAAACAAAAGTAACACCAACGTGTAGAGAAGAAGGATACGAACATTTTTACCGAATTAGATTTTTTATTGGAGTTACGAATCTCAAAAAATCAAATGCCGAAAGTCAAGGTTCTATGATTTATTTTTTTTATATATATATATCACCCACGTTTCATTCTTCCTTTTATTTCCTATGGCTTCGGCCTTTCTTTTTTTTTAGTTTTTTTTAATAATAATAATAATAATAATAATAATAATAATAATAATAATAATAATAATAATAATAATAATAAATAATTAATTTTTTACAATATTTCATTATAATAAAAATTATATAAAAATTCTAATTAATTTAAATTCTAGTTATTATAAAATTAATTATATGAAATATCTTATTATAAAAAAATTATATAATGACTTTAATTTATCCAAATTCAAATAATAATAATAATAATAATTATAAAAATTAATTTAATTTTGTCTAATAAAATGATTTTTAAGAAATAATTTAAATTAATAGAATAAATTATAATTAAGTTAAACTTTAATAATCATAAAATTTTATTTAATTAATTAATTTTTTTTGGCAAAATAATTTTTCTTAAAAATAAAATCTCAACAAACATAATAACTCATAAATAACTAATTATTTAATTTTCAAAAATTTGGGGTCTTACATCCTGCATCTGAAAATCACAAAATATGTATGGGGTGAGAACCAGAGGATCTCAACATGGTAACAGTGCCTACGTAACTAAAATATAATATCCCAGAAAGCCAAAGGTAATCCTAGAACTCCGACATACGATTTAATCTTATAAAAACATAACTAAACCAAAAGTAAATAAGGCAACTAACTAAGGATCTTCGTTCTATACTAATATTCCCTTTTCGCAACTCCTCCAAATCTCCCAACCACCACCCAAATCAATTATTACACACACAATTACTACACACAAGAAAATTACAGGTAGAAAGCATATACAGCAGATAAGCAGGTAGCAAGTAGTTTATGCAATAAGTTAGGCATTCCAAACAAAGCACACCAAACAAACATATAGATGCATATGATGCATGCCTTTCCTATGGCTAATGAGTCTCATCTGTCAGTTATCTAGCCAACCCGACATGTCCGGTAGCTAACGGGCACAACCTCTCTGTTATGCCTTAATACCATTAGAGAGAATCCGTGACCTATCACCATTAGAGCATATATGTGCCCTGTCACCGTTAGAGGGTATCTGTGCCCTGTCACCGTTAGAGGGTATCGGTGCCTTGTCACCTTTACAACCAGAGAGAAAATACAAGCATACTCAATATATACATCATCGTTGCCATATCCAACAATTCAAGTTCAATATACATCATCATCATTATCATTATCATAGACATCACCAATTATCTCTATCAAACACAATACCAATATCACAACCATTATAGCACCAACAACAACCTCAAACTCACTAATCCTTATACATATCAATTCATCACAATTATCTACAATATCAATAATTCAATTCTTATCCTACGGTCAACTAACCTAAGTTTTCACGACACATTATATTTTAGTTACGAGAAACCGAAATCATACCTTGGCCAATTTCTCCGTTAATCCCTGAACACGACAAATTATCGTTGTTCTGCAAATACCCAAAGTTCCAAACCTTTTTCAAACAGAAATTTAGCAATAATTGTCTGATCTCAAGCTTTTAACACCACCAATTGATCACCAATTCCATTAATTTACCTCCATAATATATAATTTAATCTTATCGACGGAAGCTAGGGACAGAACCCAACAAATCCACAAAGCTAATTTTCTCCAAATAGTTGAGTGAGTTTTGTAGAGAATTCTGAGACAAACGCGTGGCCGCTGACAGCTCGTCAATCGGAGCTCCGAATCAAAAGTTATATTAGATTGAATTTTGGAACCAAAGGTTTGCATGTCCTTTGCTCCCCTTTCCCAGAAACCAATGTGCTTTGATGGTGTTTTTGTGGAAAAACGAATTCCACACACAAATCTAACCGGCAAGTGTACTGGGTCGCATCAAGTAGTAAAACTCACTTAGAGTGAGGTCGATCCCATAGGGATTGATGGATCAAGCAACTTTAGTGGGTGATTAGTTTAGTCAAGCTAACATTGAAGTGAAATTGGATGAAATTTTGAGAACAGAAAGTAAATTGACAAGAATCTTAAAGCTGCAGAAAGTAAAATTGCAAGTAACTTAAAGAACAAGAAAGTAAAATAGCTGAAACTTAAATTGCAAGAAAAGTAAATTACATGAAAAGTAGAGGGGGTTGGGTGCAGGGAAATTAAAGGAAGCAGTAAAGCAAGCAATTGGAACAGGAAATCTAAAGTGCAAGAAAATTTAATTCAGATCACAGTAGCTCAAATGTAAAGTGTAGATGAACAAAAGTGCAGGAAAATAAATTGAGAGCAATAGGAACAGAAAGCAAAAATCACAGAGAAGGAAATTGCAGCAGAAAAGTAAATCAGCAATCTGAAATCTCAAAGAGGAGTTAACAATTTCAATGAAATAGTAAAAACAGAAGAGCAGCCAAGAGCTCAACTCAATTGCAAAATAAAATTTAAGATCTCAGGGAATCAGAGAGACTAGAAAACAGGTCTAGATCTCACTCCCTTCCTAGATCCAACAGAGAACAAGATGCAGGAAATTAAAGATGAAAGCAATAAATGAAAACTCAGATTCACTTTTCAATTCTCTGAAATTATGTAGAAGAATAACCAAGAGAAATCTTAGACCAAGAGGGGAACAGAATTCCTTCACTCCTCAATCCAAGATTCAAAACAGAAAGTAAAAGTGCCGAAGCAAGAACAATCAGAAGGAAAACTCAGATCTCCTTTCCAATCTCAATTCAAAAGGAAAATTTCAAAGAGAGAGCTCTCTATTAGAGCCAGCCCTTGACGAACGAATTTTTGATGGTTTAGAATTTCACAAATGAATTCTCGTTGTAAAGTATAGTTTCTAAACCAAGCAATAATCCTTTCATACAAAAAGTTGTTTGTCACTAGTACAAACCCCTAAAATTTATAAACCGAAGTATTGGACCTCGGGTCGTCCTCCCTAGGAATTACAATGAAGTGTCTTGTTACTGGTTATGAGTTATTTTGGGGTTTTGGATAAGGAGCATGAAAAGTAAATGGCAATGAAAATAAACTACAAACTATAAAAGGCTCTTGGAAAGGTGTGAGAACTAGAAGTCCTATCCTAGTTATCCTTCTCAATTGTGATGAGAATTGTTCATTGCTACCACTTAGTTAACCCTTAATAATTAAAAGAAAGTCAAGTGGATGAATTGACTTGAGCCACAAGTCCTAGCCAACTCCCAAGGAGAGACTAGCTTTAGTGCACTCCAAACCAATTAGCAATCTCTCCAATCATCAATCAACAAAGGAATTAGATAACTCAAGTGTCACTAATTACTCTACCTAGGCCAAGAGGAACAAAATCTACACTAAAACTAAAAGAGACATTTCAACAAACACATAAAGTGCAAGAGGAGTAAACATTATTAAATGCAAGAATTAAAGGAATCTACAACTACAAAAACAAGAGATCAACAATAGAAAAGCAAAGAAGAACAATTATTATGAATTACCTCTTATTGAATTAGAAGAAAAGTAGAAGGAACGTTACTAGATCTACAACAAAATATAAGAACAACATAAAGGAAATTACAACAAAGGAATAGAAGGAGATTGAATGTAGCAACAAAGAATTGAGAGATAGAAGTGGAAGAAAGCAAAGATTAAAACCTAGATCTAAGAACTAAACCTAATCCTAATCCTAATTCTAGAGAGAAGTGAGAGCTTCTCTCTCTAAAACTCTAAACTAAAGTGATTAGTTAGTTGGAAGTGATGGTTGGTCCAAAAGTTATGATCCCCTTAATCCTTCATCCTTTTATTCCTTTCCCTTAGCAATTTTGGCGCCAAAAATGGGTTCAGAAACCCTCTCAAATCGCCAGGCACGTGTTGCATTAATGAGGTCATGTGCCATCATCGGCGCGTGCGCGCATGGTACGCGTGCGCGTCCCTGGTCGATTCTGCAATATGCGCGTGAGCGCCTTGTGCGCGTGCGCGTGCATGGCTGACTTTGCTTCTTTGACTTTTTATGCTTCTCTCCACTTGTATGCTTCCTTCCTTGCTTCCTTTGATCCATGCCTAGCTTACTTCAATCCTGGAATCACTAGCAAACACCTCAAGGCATCTTATGGAATCAAAGAAGAACTAGAATTCATCTAAATAAGGCTTAGAAAGCATGTTTTTACACTTAAGCACGAATATGGGAGAGATAACAAAATCATGCTAATTCCTAGGCTAAATGTGACAAAAGGTTATCAAAATACTCTGAATTCAATGCAAAACAAACCGTCAAATTGGGGTTTGTCAACCTCCCCACACTTAAGCCTTAGCATGTCCTCATGCTAAAATAAGAAGGAACTAAGGGTTATGACATTTATTGAATGCAACTAAACTACATGAGTCCTATCTAAATGCAATTGTCTAAAGCAATTGGAAATGCTTAGTTCAAACAAATCAATTCTCAAGAGAGCATGTGTAAGCACAAGAGCTAGGCGATAAGGACTAAGTCCAAACCACAATTGTATTGAATTGTCAAAAAGAGTTCAAACTTGCAAGAATATAGATAAATTTGGGTGAACACATGTGATTGAACTTTTGAACCCTCACCGGATGTGTATCCGCTCTATTCACTCGAGTGTTTAAGGGTTAATTCACTCAATTCTCTTCTAATCATGTTTTCCAAAATTTGATTTTCTTCTAACAATCAACACTTATTCAATGTATGCATACATTCATCATGAGGTCTTTTATTTAGGTTGTAATGGGGTTAGGGTCAAGGTAGGATCATTTATGGTCAAGTGGACTAGGATTTGAATCTTTGATTAGCATAGGCTTTCCCACCTAACCTATTTAATGACCTATACAAATGCGAGCTATTCTAACTACCCATTCTTCACTTTTTCTTACATACTCATGCATTTTTTTATTTGATTCACAACACCTATGCATTGATTCCTTTTCATTGACTTCACTTTGGGGCATGTCCCCTTTTATTATTTTTCCTTTTTATTGATTCCTTTTTCTTCTTTTTTTTTTATTTTTCTTTTCATCATTTTTTTTATATATATATTTTTTCTCTTTTTTCTTCTTTCAAACTAAATACAAGAACATCAATGCATAAGGTCTCTACATTTGAT
This sequence comes from Arachis hypogaea, assembly GCF_003086295.3. NCBI lineage: Eukaryota > Viridiplantae > Streptophyta > Magnoliopsida > Fabales > Fabaceae > Arachis > Arachis hypogaea. The sequence goes on along the minus strand of NC_092046.1, from coordinate 104,774,909 downwards.
CAATACATGAATAGGTGCCCAATTCCTAAACATAAAAGTGTATTGCCCCTTTTTATCCCATCCAATGTTCCCAAGCCTCACCAACTTGAATAATACACACTCTCACTAGCCTAGGCTAATCAAAGATCCAAACAAGGACTTTTCATTGGTTTTCCGCCTTGGGCTTGTAATGAGCTAAAATAAGAATGAGTTGGTTAAGCATAGGCTCAAAATTGGCTAACAATGGAGAGTAAAAGGTTGGCTATCGGGGTAAGTGGCTAATGAAGGAATGGCCTCAATCATATAAATGCACAAACACAAGAAAAAAATGGATATATAGAATCAAGCAAATCAAGGATCACCATCATGGAAAGAGAACAATTTCACACAAGAATGGAAAATAAGTGGTTATAAAATGTAACCACATCAATAGGCTCAAGTCTCACAAGCTTGTGTTCTCAATTCAATACATGCTTCACAAGGTATGAAATTCAAGCAAGTTTCAAAAATTCTTTTTCAATCAATTGGGTTAATGCCCTATATTTAAACTCCTTGAAAAACCTCAATGTTTGACTAAGCATTGTTGTGATTGAAAAGTTCAAAAATTTTCTTAGTTCACCCTTTTCTTTTTCACTTAGAACCAATTTCTTATACAAAAAGGGTGGCTAAGTTTCACTTAAAACATGATTTCTAATCACAACTACAAACTAAAAACAAGATAAACAAAATGTATAAAGAAGAATCCAACTAAAAGTACGGAATCTATCATCCAAAACATCTAAAAATATCCAAAAGCATCAAAATATCTAAAATCCCAAAATAAGCAATAAAAGTATCCAAAGCAAACTAGGAATGCATCAAAATATATACAAAGATGTGCAAAATAGGATAACTAGGCTGAAAAGTTCACCGGTTCCCAAATAATGCTACCGGCTCCCTCCCCACACTTAAAACCAAGCATCGTCCTCGATGCTAAACCGGAGGATTAGTGGGAGGTACAACGATAGGCTCTGGCTCTGACTGTGGCTGTGGGACCGGCTGAGTCTCCTGTGTCTGAGGTGGCTCTGTAGTGTCAGGGGCATCCTGCTGAACCGGTGCCTCCGCGTCCTCCTCCTGATGATCCAGCTCATCGGAGGCCGGAGAATCGGGAAGCGGAGGTAGCTCAGCGCCCAGAGAGATAAGTGCCTGGTCCATCCGATCCAAACGGCGTCTGACATGGTGTCGCTCTCGCTCTAAGAACCGGAAGAGACGCTGGACCAGGAGATAGGTAGGCTCAGGTGCTGCTGGAGGGTCTGTAGACGGTGAAGGAGCTGCGGTCGTAGAAGATGATGGGCCAGCTGTAAGGGCTGGTGGTGAAGGTGTCCCAATGACAGCTCTAGCTCGAGAGCGGTAGCTAGCAGGTGGCTTCTCGTGCACCCAAACACCCCAGGGGATAGTAACCTCCCTGTCGTCTGCATCAGCTGGTGGTGGTCGCACATCATCATCTGACCACGGGACATCAACTAAGGCTGCCATACTCGTGACCAATGTAGGAAATGGAAGTAGGCCACGAATATGCGCCCGCCACATGCACTGTCGGAAAAGTCTAGGGAAGGAGACATCCTTCCCCTCCATAACACACCCGATCAGCAGAAGCATCTCCATGGGGACCTCAGAAAAGTGGGTGGTAGGCAGGACGTAGTGGGCGAAGATCATCTGCCAAGTCCTGGCCTCCCTAGTCAAATGAGTGAATAACATCCCTTTGGCTTGGTGTTGCTCGCATCCATAACCCATGAAGCATCCGGTATCCCAATCACGCGCCGAAGCGCCTCGTAATCAAAAGTCATGGTATGGATGGCTATCTCAGCCTGATGATGGGCACACTGGTCATGCGGAATGTGTCGGCAATGTAATGCCTCCCCAATGGCGGTCTCGGTGACCATAATCTCTCTACCCCGCACCTGAACTGAATCCAAGGTCGGACGGAAGAAGTTGCAGTAGAATTCCTTCACCCAAGATATATTTATGTCTCCCAAATCCTGGTCAACAAAGTCAATACCTAACTCAAGGATCCGACCGTTAATGCGCCGTCTCACATCATTAGGTAGGAGCAAGCGCTCGCCGGAGGTCGGTCGGGAGAGGAGGAAGGTGAAGAATGGGGGGAGAGGAAAATGGAACGTTGGGGGGAAGGGGTTGCGCGACTGCGCAGTGTGCTTCGCGAGCTAGGGTTATCCCTATTTTTGAATCGGCGCGCGCGCGCACCATGCGCGTCCGCGTCCATTGAGAGAATGTGGACCCTACGCGTGCGCGTACAACGCGCTTAAGCGGGGATGAGCAGAAATAGGAAAGGACGCGTGCACGTACCGTGCGCGCACGCGTGCATGGAGTTGGGCTAGGGGCTTGGAGTTGGCCCAACTCAGGCCTAACTCTCTGGAGAATGGCCTGGGAGTCGCGCCACTAGATTTGCGCGCACGCGGCAAGTACGCGTCCGCGTGCATTGAGGGAATGGAGAACCACGCGTGAGCGTACAGTGCGCGCTAACGTAGGGTGGCATATTAGGCAGGGGCGCGTGCGCATACCTTGCGCGCACGCGTACATGAGATTGGGCCTGAGGCTTAGAATGGGCTTGAGGCACGCCCAACTCTCTGGTCCATGGCCTAGTTTGGTGGCACCACGCAAGGACGCGCGCGCGGCAAGTGCGCGTCCGCGTACATTGACAAATTGTGAAATGGCGCGCTGGCGCGATGCATGCGCTCGCGCAGATCGGGTTGGGCCTGGGGCCTAGAGCTAGCCCAGAAATGGCTTAACTCTCTGGGGTTTGGCCCAATCATATGTAGCAGCAAATCGGCGCGGACGCGGCAGGTGCGCGTCCGCGCGAACTTCCACGTTCTAATAGGTGGCGCGCCCGCATGTAGTGCGCGTCCGCGCCTTCTCTCCTTTTTTTTTTTTTTCCAGAAGAAAAACTTGCTGGGTGCTCCCCTTAGTGTTCACAACTCTTATTCACTCAACCATCATACAATTCACAAAAATGCAACTTTTGATATTATTCATCTACTACTAAACACAACATGCATGTGACTAAGCTAACAATTAAGTTGTACAAACAAAGTTGTATGGAACATCTACCTACAATGGTAACTCAAATCACTTATTAGGCAAATTCAAAAGAGAATGAAAAGAGTTTACCATGGTGGGGTGTCTCCCACCTAGCACTTTTAGTTTAAGTCCTTAAGTTGGACATGTTGAGAAGCTTATTGTCATGGTGGCTTATGTTTGTACTCATCCTTGAATCTCCAAGGATCCTTGCTTCTCAATTGGTTGACAGAATTTCCAACCATATTCATCAAGCTTGGGCACAGTTCTACCCAAGACATGAGTCCCCATAGTTGGTCTTCACATAGCGAACCGGGATCCCATATCTTATCTTCACACCCATCCGTTAGTTGAGTTTCATGGTTTTGTAGGATGAGCGGTTGACATAAAGGTGATTGACTCATAGAATTCTCTTTACTCCACCAATGCTTCCTCCTAGACCCGTATAAATTGATCCTTATCCCAACATCATCCCTATACCTTGAGGCCTTGGCCTTGATAAGCTTAACACCCATTTTCCAACCACTACCCAACTCGTTTTTACTTTTAATTCCACAAAGAGTTCTAAGTTGACCATCATTTTCAAGCAAACCATATTTAAGTGAGAGATTAAAGCTTAGAGATAGAGATTTTACCCACTTAAATGTTGTATTGGATGGTAACTTGGGAAGGGAGACTTCCCCACACTTAGACAATGCATCCTTGTGCTCTTCTTTGTGTATTTTCACCTCTTTGCGAGCTTCCTTGATTCCAACCTTTCCCCTTTTATCACATAGCTTGGTGTTGTCTTCAAGAACCTTGATTTCTTGTCTAATGGGAGGTGGTTCAATTTTGGACAGAAATTCATTGATGAATAAATCCATTTCTTGGTTAACCTCTTCATATTCTTCAATTTCGATATACACCATGCCAACGTTTTCCTCTTGGTAGCTCTCTTTCTCATTGCTCACCAAGGGTATGGGGGGTTGTGCACACTCTTTTATACTTTCAACTCCATGTCCAATGGGAGAGGATTCCATTGTAGAGAGAAATTCATCCATGATTGAATCCATCTCTTGATAAGCCTCTTCCAAGTCTCCAACGATGATATGCCTTGGAGGTTGCGCACCCTCCTCAACATCAATATCAAGCTCTTTGGAAGAGTGCTCCATGATGCTACATTCCCTTGGACTTTCAACATCTCCAAAATCTTCAACCACCTCTTCCTTTTCTTCAATGATCATAGGCTCCTCCAATTGTTCCAACACAAAATTTGACTCCTCCTTCTCCACCGAATTTTCCAATTTCTCCTTCATGCTTTGCTCTTCTTTTGACTTTTCACATGTGGTCACGGAAGTACCTTGAGTATTCAAGCATTGGTAGGCTAAAGTGTGCACCACCTTGGTCAAATTGGTCACAAACTCAAGTGTATCCCGCTTCATGGCTTCTTGTCCTTGGAGTAACAAAGTGAGAGGATCGTCTATTGGGGCTTGGGGTGAATAGGAAGGTTCATTATTTTGGAGGGAGGGTTCATGGTAGGACGGTGGTTCTTCTTGGTAAGGGTATGGAGATGGTGAGGGTTGAGGTGGTTCATGGTAGTAATCTTGATAGATTTGTGGTGGTTCTAAAGGTTCTTGCTCATAATGATCACAAGGATGTGATATGGGTGATTGGTTATATGATGGATAAGGGTCACATAAAGGTACTTGGTAGAAAGGGGCTTGTGAGTATGGTTGAGCATCATGTTGAGGATAAGATTCATAGGCATATGGTGGTGGTTGATTGTCATAAAAGGAGTCACCATAGCCATTGAATTGACATGCATTAGGATGAGAATTATACCTATAAGTGTCCGGAGGTTGATGCCAATAGGAGTGATCAATTCCTTGAGGCTCCTCCCATCTTGGAGTGTTCCATCCTTGGAACATGTTAGCATTAAAGTTCACATTCCCTACGACACAATTAGAGCCAAACTCATAGCCACAGTGAGAATTCATTATGGAAAAACAAAATAAAACTAACAAAATCTAGTAAACAAGCAAAAGACAAACTATTTACACTATTCACATATGTACAATAACCAATAACATAACACCATTGCAAGTCCCTGGCAACGGCGCCATTTTGACGAACGAATTTTTGATGGTTTAGAATTTCACAAATGAATTCTCGTTGTAAAGTATAGTTTCTAAACCAAGCAATAATCCTTTCATACAAAAAGTTGTTTGTCACTAGTACAAACCCCTAAAATTTATAAACCGAAGTATTGGACCTCGGGTCGTCCTCCCTAGGAATTACAATGAAGTGTCTTGTTACTAGTTATGAGTTATTTTGGGGTTTTGGATAAGGAGCATGAAAAGTAAATGGCAATGAAAATAAACTACAAACTATAAAAGGCTCTTGGAAAGGTGTGAGAACTAGAAGTCCTATCCTAGTTATCCTTCTCAATTGTGATGAGAATTGTTCATTGCTACCACTTAGTTAACCCTTACTAATTAAAGGAAAGTCAAGTGGATGAATTGACTTGAGCCACAAGTCCTAGCCAACTCCCAAGGAGAGACTAGCTTTAGTGCACTCCAAACCAATTAGCAATCTCTCCAATCATCAATCAACAAAGGAATTAGATAACTCAAGTGTCACTAATTACTCTACCTAGGCCAAGAGGAACAAAATCTACACTAAAACTAAAAGAGACATTTCAACAAACACATAAAGTGCAAGAGGAGTAAACATTATTAAATGCAAGAATTAAAGGAATCTACAACTACAAAAATAAGAGATCAACAATAGAAAAGCAAAGAAGAACAATTATTATGAATTACCTCTTATTGAATTGGAAGAAAAGTAAAAGGAACGTTACTAGATCTACAACAAAATATAAGAACAACATAAAGAAAATTACAACAACGGAATAGAAGGAGATTGAATGTAGCAACAAAGAATTGAGAGATAGAAGCGGAAGAAAGCAAAGGTTAAAACCTAGATCTAAGAACTAAACCTAATCCTAATCCTAATTCTAGAGAGAAGTGAGAGCTTCACTCTCTAAAACTCTAAACTAAAGTGATTAGTTAGTTGGAAGTGATGGTTGGTCCAAAAGTTATGATCCCCTTAATCCTTCATCCTTTTATTCCTTTCCCTTAGCAATTTTGGCGCCAAAAATGGGTTCAGAAACCCTCTCAAATCGCCAGGCACGTGTTGCATTAATGAGGTCATGTGCCATCATCGGCGCGTGCGCGCATGGTACACGTGCGCGTCCCTGGTCGATTCTGCAATATGCGCGTGAGCGCCTTGTGCGCGTGCGCGTACATGGCTGACTTTGCTTCTTTGACTTTTTATGCTTCTCTCCACTTGTATGCTTCCTTCCTTGCTTCCTTTGATCCATGCCTAGCTTACTTCAATCCTGGAATCACTAGCAAACACCTCAAGGCATCTTATGGAATCAAAGAAGAACTAGAATTCATCAAAATAAGGCTTAGAAAGCATGTTTTTACACTTAAGCTCGAATATGGGAGAGATAACAAAATCATGCTAATTCCTAGGCTAAATGTGACAAAAGGTTATCAAAATACTCTGAATTCAATGCAAAACAAACCATCAAATTGGGTTTGTCAGCCCTCTAATGAAATGAAGCAGATGCCTTTTTATAGGCTTTTCACAAAATGAAAATGAAAATAAAAATGAAATTCTAAACAAATTTCAATCAAAAATAAATTCCTAAGCTAACTTGTTCTTGTGCCTTGAAGTGATGTCCATGGGCTTTTAAATTTTTGTGCAGGATTGAATTAATTTGATTTTTGTACCATGGGTCACACTCCCAGGGCAAAGCTCTCCCCAAGAGCTTCAAAGCTCTCCGTAAGAGCTCTATTAGAAGCACCCCTTTGTTTTGGAGAGAAACTCCAAGTTCGAACCATAATGGAAGCATTTTGTGAGCCCTTTTTCTTATATTTTCATGAGGAGAGCACTACTTCCTTGCTTTCCTTGGTCTCCCTCTTCGAATCCTAGTGAAGCCACTTTGATTCATTTTTGCTTGTTTTTGGTCCTTAAAGATGCCTTTCACTCGTGCCTCAATTTCATGCCAAATATGGATTGCCATATATCGTTGGAAAGCTCTAAATGTCAGCTTTCCAATGCAACTGAAAGCACATCAATCGGACTTCTGTAGCTCAAGTTATGGCCCTTTGAAAGAGGCATGGTCATGTTGTAAGCGCCCAAGTTTAACTTAGCTAAAATTTTTGCCTCCAAGCTCATTTTCCTTGAGGCAAGCCCGAAAAAGCTCTTGGCAAGAGCTTTGCTTTGAGTTTTGCCTTGCTTTTTGAAACAAAGCTCTTGGCAAGAGCTTTTAGGCTCTTGGCAAGAGCTTTGTGCCTTTGCTCCTTGTTGTGAGACACGCTTTTCTTCCCTTGGTTTGGTCATGGGCCATGCTTTTAAAAGCATGGCCTAAGGCTCCAAAGTGTGCTCCAACTTCAAAGTATGCCCCCAAAGCTCTTTTTTTTCCTTTTTAGCTTATTTTGTGCTTATTTGCTTCTTTTTCTTCTTATTTCCTACAAGATTTATAAAATTAAAAGATCAAGGAAATATACCAATTAAGTACAAAAGCATTCATTATTCAAGCACAAATCATCAATTTCTTGTATGAATAAGTATAGAAAAACATGACATGGTGACATGTCATCATGCTTCCAATGAGGAAGGAGAAGAAGAGATGAAGCTCTTCATTAAGTATGAGTTGAACTGGGCCTTGGCCCATTATGGGCTCGGTTTGTCTGGTTTGTCCCGTTCGGCCTAATCTTGGGCCAAATCCTTTGAAATTAGTGTCAAAATTCTTATTTTAATTAGCTCTATCTCATTAAACTATAAAATTTCACTTTCTAATTTTTCTAATTAATAATTAATTTATTAACTAATTATTTACTAATTTTGCGAGTTTTACACTGTGCGTACGCACACCCCTGCCGTGCGTATGCACACGGCTAAAATTGGGTGGTCGCGTACACGACCCCCTTGCTCGCGTACGTGAGTGCTCCAACCATAATGGACTGCTCGCATCGCGGGTGTTCCTCGCGTATGCATGCTTAGCAGAAATTTCAAAAATGCTGCTAAGCCTAGAATTTCTATTTTACACACCAAACTTTGATCGTGCATAACTTTGTTATTTTAAAACACTTTTCCTCCATTTTTTGAACAATGTAAACCTCTCGGGCCAAATTTTTTTTCAAGATAAGTTTGATAAAATTCGGAGGTCCAGAGGCTAAGTTATGCTCCACCAAAATTGGTCAAAAAATATAGTTTTCATTAAGCATTACAAACCTCAGCTTTCAAAACATTTCAAATTTCAACCTTTCAAAAACCAAACCATATCATCATCAAGCACTCCTAATTCATATTTCCAACATTCCTCAACACCCCTCACCTACTCCACAACACACCAATTAACAATTATAATCACTTCACACAAACATTCATATGCAAACAACATCATACCTAGTCATCCACTCTTATACACACACACACACACACACACACACACACACACACACACACACACACACACACACACACACACACACACACACACATATATGTTCGGTAGGTTGGCTACCGGACGGTTCGGGTTGGTATCCTGGTTGAAGAGGGGGAGATCTCGCCTGGTCGTACGTCACCGGGTTGGGGTAGGCGACGTCCCGAGCACTTCGCGTGAGGAGGGGGGTGTCACCTGCAAAGACACTCCGACGCTCTAGTCAGTGATATGTGCAGGCAAAAAAGGGGTATGTGGAATGTAACGTACCTTGGGGGAAGGGCAGGACCTTCCCCATATATACCATGTCAGAGGTGGGCCCATCAAGGACAGGCCCACCTTCCTTGATGCCTCATTCTCACAGCTGAAGCGTAGCTGGCAGGGACACGTGTCCGGGTCGGCGACTGAGCGTCTCGCTCCCGACCGTCCGGGTCGGGTGGTGCTCGGGTCGGGCCGGCCCGCTAGTGGTTTGGTCCAGGCCGTAACAGTGCCCCCAACGCGTCAGCAATGATTATGAAGATGGTTGGTGGCCCGTTATCTCTTATTCCGTGTGTTGCCGCCAGGTCGGTCGCCCGTGGAGGGGACGTGCCTCTTGCGCGCGTGACTGTTTGTTGCTAAGGTGACTGTTTTGTTGGTGTGAGCTTTGCGCTCGTGTTTGTTTACTATTGTGTTGGTAGTTCGGCAGAGCCAGGTCGTGGCCTTTCAGTATCATTGTAGCCGTTTGTAATGGCTTTGGTTTAGGTGGCCCCCGGGGTGATCAGTCCCGGGATGCCGTATCGTGGTTCTGTTTTAACGCGTCGTGGAACTTGTTGTCACGTGATGTGTAAGTAGGAAAGAGAACAAATAGGAGTAAAATTGGTATAAATGACAAGTGAACATTAACCGGTAATTAAACAAGTCTGTTACCATGGTAAATACAAAAGTGAGTGATTAAGTTTGTTAGATCGTCTGGCCGGCCTGCTTGATCTAGGGGTAAAACCTTCTCAGGTTACCCGTGTTCCAAGTCCTCAGGAGCTCCCTTCCATCGAGCCTCTCCAATTTGTAGGCGCCCTTGCCAAGCACTTCTCTGACCCTGTAAGGGCCTTCCCAGTTTGCCGCCAGTTTGCCTTCTCCCTGGGTCGGTAGGCCGATGTTATTGCGCCGTAGGACAGGATCGTTTTGCTCAAAATCTCTCTTGAGCACTTTGGTGTTGTAGAGTAGGGCCATTCTTTGCTTTAGTGCTACTTCTGACAGGTGAGCCTTCTCCCTGGTTTCATCTATTAGGTCCTTCTCTACAGCTTCTTCCACCCCTTTGAGAAGTAACCGTGGGCTCGGCTCGCCGATCTCTACTGGTATTATTGCGTCTACCCCGTATGTCAGGCAGAAGGGGATTTCTCCCGTGGCGGACTGCTCGGTTGTATGGTAGGACCAGAGGACTAAGGCGAGCTCATCAGCCCACGCTCCTTTCTTGTTATCTAGCCGCTTCTTGAGGCCCAGCAAGATGATCTTATTTGCGGACTCGACTTGTCCGTTTGTCTGGGGATGCTCTACCGAGGAGAATTTCTGCTTGATGCCCAACCCGGCGAGGAATTCTACAAACTTCTTATCGGTGAACTGCGTCCCGTTGTCTGAGATGACGACCTCCAGGATGCCGAACCGAGTTATCACCTGCCTCCACATGAACTTTCTACAATTGGACAAGGAGATAGTGGCCAGTGGCTCGGCTTCTATCCATTTGGTGTAATAGTCGACGGCGACTATGAGATATTTGACTTGCCCTAGGCCAACCGGAAAAGGTCCCAAGAGGTCGACTCCCCATTGTGCGAAGGGTCGGGAGAACGTCATCAGGCTCAGTTCGGTTGCTGGTGCTTTGTGGAAACTAGCGTTCTCTTGACACTTGACGTATTTTTTCACGAACTCCTTGGAGTCTTCCATCATTGACGACCAGTAGTATCCAGCTCGGATGAGCTTCCTTGCTAGGGCTTTTCCCCCGATGTGGTGACCACAGCACCCCTCGTGGACTTCTCTAAGCACATAGTCCGTCTGGTCGGGGTGTAGGCACTTCAGCAGAGGTTGGCTAAGTCCCTTTTTGAATAGTTGGCCCTGTATGACCGTGTATTTAGTAGCCTCCCTTCTTAACGTTTTAGCTTCCTTCTCGCCTCCAGGGAGTTTGTCGCTTTGCAAGAAATCGGTGATGGGGGTTCATCCAGGAGGGGCTTATCTCGGTCAGGTGGAGGGCAACCGCTGGTTCTCTCGTGATGCCTTGAATGAGGGAGCAGTTGCCGATTCCAGGTTCCATGCTCGCTAACTTGGATAGGAAGTCTGCCCGTGTGTTTCTCTCCCTTGGAACATGTTGGACCGTGACCTCCTCAAACTGTTTGCTCAGTTCTTTAACCCTCTCTAAGTACTTCTGTAGTAGAGAATCTCTAACTTGGTAGCTTCCATTCACTTGCGATGTGACGATCTGTGAGTCACTGCATACTTCTAGCCTCATAACCCCGACTTCCCGAGCTAAGATCAAGCCGCCTAGGAGGGCTTCATATTGATGCCAGGGCATTATGGCCTGTTTTTCTATGCTTTTTCAGTAGATTTTAATTCAGTTTTCATACAATTTCTGTTGATAAAGGAGCAAAAGCATAAAAAATCTCTGCATGAAACAAAATCTCAAGCATAGGTGAATTTTAGCTAATATACAGGGTAAATATGATGAAATAGATCACACTAAGTGAAGTTTTGATTTTGGGCATTATTAGCACACTTAGTATAATGAAGTTGTCTTGTATGTTACTTTGATACACTTTATTTGCTTGATTTCAGACCAAAAGAAGCAGAGAAGAGCCACGTTAGTGGCTACGTTAGCGTCACTAACGTGGCCATTAAAGTGGAAGGAAGGAAAGCTTGGAAAGTTAGTGAGAACGTTAACACCACTAACGTTAGCAAAAGGCAAGAAGACCCACGTTAGCAACCCCGTTAGCTCCACTAACGTGGGCACTAACGTGGAAGAAAAGAGAAGCCCCAACGTTAGTGAGAAAGTTAATGGCATTAACTTTGAAGAAGGAGCAGCGTTATTGGCAAAAGTGAGTGCCAATAACGCTAGCGAAGCAAAAGAAGACCCACATTAGCTTCCACGTTAGTTACATTAACGTGGGAACTAATGTGGAAGGAAAGGGAAACGCTAAAGTTAGTGGAAAATGTGAGTGCCACTAACGTTTGCAAAGCAAAGGAAGACCCACGTTAATGGCCATGTTAGTTACACTAACGTGGACATTAACGTGGGAACTAACGTGGAAGGAAAGGGAAACGCTAACGTTAGGGGAAAAAGTGAGTGCCACTAACATTTGCAAAGCAAAGGAAGACCCACGTTAATGGCCACGTTAGTTACACTAACGTGGACATTAACGAGGGCAAAGATCTCACCTGGCAGCCTAACTATGCCTTCTTCAAACAAGAATAACTTGAACCACAAAACTCCAAATGAAGTGATTCTAGTGGCATTGGAAAGTAGGAATCCAGAGCTTTCCAAGAATATATGGCACTACATGGTGGACACTAAATTTGAGGAAGAAAACTTTCCCCGAAAGTGCAAAGATGAACATGGTATCAACCTGTAGTAAGGTCAGCTGACCTCTTCACCTTCCAAGAAGTGTAACTCGAGCTGTAGAGCTCTAAATGATGCGCTTTCAATAGCGTTGGAAAGTAGACATCCAGAGCTTTACAATAATATATAATAGTATGGGGTGCACATTAATTTTGAGCTCTAGAACCTGGCAATATTAATCCCCTGAACGCGGACGTTATTGGCACTCACGTTTTCCAATAACGTCAGCGACTATGCCAGCGACCTTGTCCACTTAAAAGGAGCATAACTTGAGTTACAGAGGTCCAATTGAGGTGATTCTAGTTGCGTTAGAAAGTTGACATTCAAAGCTTTCCAATGATATATAATACTCTATAGTGAGCATGAAATTGGAGCACCAACCAGAGGCATCTTTTAAGCCCCAAAACACCAACTGGGTAGCAAGTGTGACGTTAGCCACACTAACTTTAGCACTAACGCCACACTTGTAGCATTAGTGTGGCTAATGGCAGCAATAACACCAAGTCACCTTGGACCTCAATTTGATTCACTTCTCTCTCAAGTCCACTTCTAAGCTCAAGCAAGTAAGCCCACAATTATCAACCAATCAAGGCCACAAGAAGCATCTAGAATAGTTAATTTTCATTTCATTGTAATTTTCTTTTAATTTTATTTTATTTTATAATTTAGGAGAGCCTATATAAATGCCTTAGCTTTTACTTTGAAATCATCCTGGAAGGGGGGGGGAGAGTGAAGACCAATTCGAACCTCTGTGAATCGGCACACTCCAAGGGGAGTGGGTCTTCGGACCCCTCCCCTCAACCACTCTTCTTCCTTTTCTCTTCTTTTCTTCCTTAGGAGTAGTTCCGTTTTAGTTGTAATTTTCATTTATGAACTTTGAAGTTTTATTTTCAGGTTTAACCTTCATCTTTACTTTTCTGCACTTTCTTTCTTTTCTATTTTGGTAGAGCAATGATCAACTAACTCTTTTCATTGGGTTAGAGAGCTCTATTGTGATTCAATGAATCAATTGTAGTTCTTATTCTTCTTCTTCTTTCTTTTCTCTTAATTTTACTAGAGAGCTTTCGATCTTCATCCAATTGGGTAATTGTCTCGGAAGAGAAATTGCTCATACTTGGATTTCCTCTGAACCTTGGAAGAGGAATGAGGAGATCATGCTAGAAAAGCTCTCTCACATTAGATTAGGTTGGGTGTTGGATGGATATTGTGACATTTAATCTTACTAATACTTTGATCTATGAATGTGTGTGGTATAATCAGTGACCAAACTTCATCTCTTCCCATGAGCAATTAAATCAAGGAATTGGGAAATTGTTCAAGCTTAGAGAGATTGGATTGCCAAGGAATTGGGATCCAATCACTTAAGATTGCCAAGGAGATCAATGAATGCATTGATTGAGGAAGAGATGAGAATGAACTTGATTCAGAGGATTGCAATATCTCTTGATCCCAGTGTTCATTTTATTTTTAGTTCTTACATTTATTTTCCTTGCCATTTTACTTTTCTGCACTTTATTGCTTTTCCTTTCTTTTCTGTCAATTTACAATTCCTGCTGCTCATCATCCAAATCTAAACCGTCTGACTAGGATAATCAATTAACCATTGATTTCTTAATCCGTTAATCTCTATGGGATTCGACCTCACTCTTTTGTGAGTTATTACTTGACGACAATTCGGTATACTTGCCGAAGGAAATTTGTTGAGAGACAAGTTTCCATGCATCAAGTTTATGGCGCCGTTGCCGGGGAATAATTGTGATTAACAAACTACCGGTTGGTTGATTACCTAGATTAGACATTTTCTTTTGTTTTGGTTTGTTCATGTAATTATTTTTGTTCTTTGTTTTCTATGCTCTGCAACTGTTTGTGTTAATGCCTCACCAAGAAGCCCCTGTTCGTGACAGCTCTGGCTCTTGGTGATTTTGTTATTAATACAACAGTTCCTTTTACTTAGCTTCTTTTCAAATAAAATTGGCATATGATCACATTCTATGTTTGGTGTTGCCCTGCAACAATCTGTTTTCAATCTTTCTAGATACTTGCATCAATTCCAAGAGAAAGTGTCACACTAAGTTTGGTGTGCCACTTATTTTTCTATGCAATGTATCCAGCAACACCACTTGTTTGTACAATCATAATGTCTGTGCTTCTTTGGCCTGCAGTGTTATCCTTAATTTTTTCTTGCTTAACCGCATACATCACTTACATTTCAGTATGTAAGACGTTCATGACCCATCATAGACCCCACCACCACTGTTTTATTTGCTGCTTGAAGACAAGCAACTAGTCTAAATTGGTGTGGGAAGGGAGAAAAGTAGAAAAAAGGGCAACAACAATGAAGATGAACTACAAGGTGGTAAAGTTCCTTTTTCCTCTTACTTATTTCCAGTACATTCAATTGCATGATTGTCTTCTAATTTCTTTGTATGTATGTGTGCTTGCTCCTTATGAATAAGCATAGTTTGATTTTTGAATTATAATATGTTGCTGTGACATTATGATTGCCATCTTGAATTTTTGTGAGTCCAAAGCAATGTAATTTCATGATCATAAACAAACAAGGTCATTTAAGAAGAAGTTAGCATGAGCATATAAGTATTAGGAAGCTAGCATGACTATTGTTGCTCAATTGCATTTGAATTTATTTAATTGAAGTTTTCATGTAGGACATTTTATGAAATTTTTGAATTCATGAAAACCTTGAAAAAGTAATTGCAAATAAGGCAAGAAAAGAAAAGGGAGAGAATGAGAAAGCTGAAGGCTCTGAGTACCAATGACAATTCAACTGTTAAGTGCTTGTGGTGTTTATGAATCAAGCAAAAAGCTTGAAAACAAAACATTTAGAGTCAAGGCTAGGCTCAAGTGCAAAAGTACTCCCTCAAAGCTCAAGGCTCTGAGCATCAATGATTAGAGAGTCAAGAAGACAAGAAAACAAAATAAGCTAAAAGAGTCCTCTGATTAAATGATTGTGGTGCTTATGTATCAAGTGGTAATACTTGAAAACAAAGCATTTAGAGTCGTAGCTTTCAAATCATGGTGCAAAGCACCTAAGAAGATAAGATAAAAAGAGAATGACAAGCTTGTTCAAGGAAGAAACATACAGAAAAGATTTCATAAAATGAGCTAGATAGAGGCATCAATCATCTGAATTTCTTTTGTGATTGTTGCATGCATAGAAAGCTAGCTAACCATGAACATTACACTGCTACTCTTCTTACCTTGGATTGTCAAACCTTATTGCATGATTCTCTTCTTGCTTGGGGACAAGCAAGATTTAAGTTTGGTGTTGTGATGCCAGGGCATTATGGCCTGTTTTTCTATGCTTTTTCAGCAGATTTTAATTCAGTTTTCATACAATTTCTGTTGATAAAGGAGCAAAAGCATTAAAAATCTCTGCATGAAACAAAATCTCAAGCATAGGTGAATTTTAGCTAATATACAGGGTAAATATGATGAAATAGATCACACTAAGTGAAGTTTTGATTTTGGGCATTATTAGCACACTTAGTATAATGAAGTTGTCTTGTATGTTACTTTGATACACTTTATTTGCTTGATTTCAGACCAAAAGAAGCAGAGAAGAGCCACGTTAGTGGCTACGTTAGCGTCACTAACGTGGCCATTAAAGTGGAAGGAAGGAAAGCTTGGAAAGTTAGTGAGAACGTTAACGCCACTAACGTTAGCAAAAGGCAAGAAGACCCACGTTAGCAACCCCGTTAGCTCCACTAACGTGGGCACTAACGTGGAAGAAAAAAGAAGCCCCAACGTTAGTGAGAAAGTTAATGGCATTAACTTTGAAGAAGGAGCAGCGTTATTGGCAAAAATGAGTGCCAATAACGCTAGTGAAGCAAAAGAAGACCCATGTTAGGTTCCACGTTAGTTACATTAACGTGGGAACTAATGTGGAAGGAAAGGGAAACGCTAAAGTTAGTGGAAAATGTGAGTGCCACTAACATTTGCAAAGCAAAGGAAGACCCACGTTAATGGCCATGTTAGTTACACTAACGTGGACATTAACGTGGGCAAAGATCTTATCTGGCAGCCTGACCATGCCTTCTTCAAACTAGAATAACTTGAGCCACAAAAATCCAAATGAGGTGATTCCAGTGGCATTGGAAAGTAGGAATCCAGAGCTTTCCAAGAATATATGGCACTACATGGTGGACACTAAATTTAAGGGAGAAAACATGCCCCGAAAGTGTAACGATGAACATGGTATCAACCTGTAGTAAGGCCAGCTGACCTCTTCACCTTCCAAGAAGTGTAACTCGAGCTGTAGAGCTCTAAATGATGCACTTTCAAAGGCGTTGGAAAGTAGACATCCAGAGCTTTCCAACAATATATAATAGTATGGGGTGCACATCAATTTTGAGCTCCAGAACCTGGCAATATTAATCCGCTGAACGCGGACGTTATTGGCACTCACGTTTTCCAATAAGGTCAGCGACTATGCCAGCGACCTTGTCTACTTCAAAGGAGCATAACTTGAGTTACAGAGGTCCAATTGAGGTGATTCTAATTGTGTTAGAAAGCTGACCTTCAGATCTTTCCAACGATATATAATACTCTATAGTGGGCATGAAATTGGAGCACCAAACAGAGGCATCTTTTAAGCCCCAAAACACCAACTGGGTAGCAAGTGTGACGTTAGCCAGACTAACTTTAGCACTAACGCCACACTTGTAGCGTTAGTGTGGCTAATGGCAGAAATAACGCCAAGTCACCATGGACCTCAATTTGATTCACTTCTCTCTCAAGTCCACTTCAAAGCTCAAGCAAGCAAGCCCACAATTGTCAACCAATCAAGGCCACAAGAAGCATCTAGAATAGTTAATTTTCATTTCATTGTAATTTGCTTTTAATTTCATTTCATTTTGTAATTTAGGAGAGCCTATATAAAGGCCTTAGCTTTTACTTTGAAATCATCCTGGAAGGGGGGGAGAGTGAAGACCAATTCAAACTTCTGTGAATTGGCACACTCCAAGGGGAGTGGGTCTTCGGACCCCTCCCCTCAACCACTCTTCTTCCTTTTCTCTTCTTTTCTTCCTTAGGAGTAGTTCCGTTTTAGTTGTAATTTTCATTTATGAACTTTAAAGTTTTATTTTCAGTTTTAATCTTCATCTTTACTTTTTTGCACTTTCTTTCTTTTCTATTTTGGTAGAGCAATGATCGACTAACTCTTTTCATTGGGTTAGAGAGCTCTATTGTAATTCAATGGATCAATTGTAGTTCTTATTCTTCTTCTTCTTTCTTTTCTCTTGATTTTACTAGAGAGCTTTCGATCTTCATCCAATTGGGTAATTGTCTCAGAAGAGAAATTACTCATACTTGGATTTCCTCTGAACCTTGGAAGAGGAATGAGGAGATCATGCTAGAAAAGCTCTCTCACATTGGATTAGGTTGGGGGTTGGATGGATATTGTGACATTTAATCTTACCAATAATTTGATCTATGAATGTGTGTGGTATAATCAATGACCAAACTTCATCTCTTCCCATGAGCAATTAAATCAAGGAATTGGGAAATTGTTCAAGCTTAGAGAGATTGGATTGCCAAGGAATTGGGATCCAATCACTTAAGATTGCCAAGGAGATCAATGAATGCATTGATTGAGGAAGAGATGAGAATGAACTTGATCCGGAGGATTGCGATATCTCTTTATCCCAATGTTCATTTTATTTTTAGTTGTTACATTTATTTTCCTTGCCATTTTACTTTTCTACACTTTATTGCTTTTCCTTTCTTTTCTGTCAATTTATAATTCCTGTTGCTCATCATCCAAATCTGAACCGTCTGACTAGGATAATGAATTAGCCATTGATTGCTTAATCAGTTAATCTCTGTGGGATTCGACCTCACTCTTTTGTGAGTTATTACTTGACGACAATTCGGTATACTTGCCGAAGGAAATTTGTTGAGAGACAAGTTTCCGTGCATCACATATTCTGCTTGGTTGTTCGACACTGGAAACTCGAACTTGACCGACTGTTCGTAAATGACCCCGGTTGGGCTTTCTAAGATGATCCTGGCGCCCCCAGACGTCTGGTTGGAGGCTCCGTCTACATGGAGCTTCCACTGTGTGCCCGTGTCCTCGGTTGGGTCTCTGGTTACTTCCACCAGGAAGTCTGCCATTGCTTGCGCCTTGATTGCATGTCGAGGCTCGTACCTTAAGTCATATTGAGACAGCTCGATGGCCCAGGTCATCATCCTTCCCGCTAGGTCAAGTTTTTGGAGCACTTGACGAATTCCCTGGTCCGTTCTTACGACCACTTGGTGACCTTGGAAGTATTACCATAGCTTGCGGGAAGAGGTTAGGAGCGCTAGTGCCAATTTCTCCAACTTGCTGTAACTAAGTTCTACTCCTTGTAGCGCCTTACTCACAAAGTAAATTAGTTTTTGGGCTTTCGCTTCTTCCCGCACCAAGACCGCCGCCAGCGCTTCTTCCATTACTGCCAGGTACAGGTAGAGCAGTTCTCCGACCACAGGTTTACCGAGCACGGGTGGTGTTGCGAGTATCTTTTTGAAATGGTTGAACGCTTCCTCGCATGCCGGGGTCCATTCAAATGCTATTCCCTTTCTCATTAGGTTGAAGAAAGGTAGGGCCTTTGCTGCCGACGCCCCGAGGAAGCGAGATAGCATGGTGAGCCTTCCCGCCAGTCTCTGGATGTCTTTGACGTAGCCCGGGCTCTTCATTTAGAGTATTGCTTGGCATTTTTCAGGATTGGCTTCCACCCTCCTTTGGGTTATTATGAATCCTAGGAACTTCCCGGCCTCCATGGCAAAGGCACACTTGAGAGGGTTGAGCCTCATGCCGTGTTGTCGGAGAGCTGCGAATACGCTCTCCAAGTCACTCAGAAGGTCTTCGGGTCGGGTGGTCTTGGCCAGGATGTCGTCCACGTAGACTTCCACCATTTTGCCAATGATGTCGCCGAATATCTTGTTCATCAACCTTTGGTATGTGGGCCCTGCGTACTTCAGGACGAAAGGCATTGCCTTGTAGCAGTAGATTCCCCCTGGCGTTATGAATGCCGTTTTTTCTTCGTCTGGCCGGTGCATCGGTATCTGATTGTAGCCGGAATAAGCATCCATAAAGGTCAGATACCGGTACCCCGCCGCCGCGTCGACGAGTGCGTCAATGTTGGGTAGGGGGTAGCAATCCTTGGGACATGCTTTATTGAGATCAGAGTAATCCACGCACATCCTCCACTTTCCACTATGCTTTCTTACTAAGACTATGTTCGACAGCCAGGTCGAGTAGTCAAGATCACAGATGAATCTTGCTTCGAGGAGGTTGGCCGTCTGCTTGGCCACCTCTTCTGCTCTTTCTTGTGACATCTTCCTCCTCCTTTGGGCCACCGGTCTGGCTTCTGGCTTGACGGCCAAATGGTGCGACATGAGTTGGGGGTCTATTCCCGGCATGTCGGCCGGTGTCCAGGCAAATAGGTCGCCATTGGTCCTAATTAGTTCGATTAAAGGTTCTTTTAGCTCGTGAGGGAGGTTTCTGTTCACGAAGGTGAACTTTTCCTCTGTGTCGCCGACTCGAAACTTTTCTAGGCTCCCTTCTGGTTCGGGTCTCGGCTTGTCGCTGACTCTGGCATCCAAGTCAGCGAGGAATACTCCTGATACTTCTTTGGATTTCTTTCTTAACGAGAGACTGGCGTTGTCGCAAGCGACTGACGTTTTCAGGTCTCCCCTTATAGACCCTACTAATCCTTCTTCAGTTATGAATTTCATTATCAGCATCCTCATGCTGATGACCACCCATAGGTCGTTGATGGTCTTCCTCCCTAGGATGATGTTGTAGGCCGTGGAGTCTCGTAGGATCACGAACTCTGCCATTACCGTTCTTCTCCCTTGGCCTTGTCCCACGGAGGTCGGCAGGGAGATTATCCCATCCGGCTTGATGAAGTGGTCGCCGAGCCCTACAACACCATGCTGGTGAGTCTTTAAGTCAGCGTCCTTTAGACCCAAGGTGTCGAACACATTGCGGAACATGATGTTCGAATCTGCCCCTGTATCAACAAGGATCCGCTTGATGAGGCCGGTTCCCACTCTGGCCGTAATGACCATGGGAGGGCTTTCCGCGACCTCGTCAAACCATTGGTCGTCCGGGCCAAATGCAATGGATGGAAGCTTCTTGTGGCTTCGCGCAGAGGATGTGGAAACCACCAGGACTTTGGCGTCTTTCTTGTGTGCCGACTTGGACCTGGGCGCCATGTTTCTCGCCGTTACCACGTTTACTATGGTAAGGCCGTGGTCGTGGTCCACTGGCTCTTGGCGTCGCTTTGCTGCCCGGGTCTTGTCTTCGCCTTTGTGATCTCGGTTCCATCTCCTCAGCTCCCTAATGAGGTGGGAGAACTCGGCTAACTTTTCGTCCCTGATCGCTTACTCCAGTGCGTCCTTCAGGTCGAAGCAATCCTGTCTCTTGTGCCCGTAGCCCTTGTGGTAATAACAGTAGAGGCTCCTGTTCCCTCCTGTTCGTTCCTCCAGAGGTCGGGGCTTCCAAAGATCCCCTTCTCAGCTATTTGTTGGTAGACTTCCATAATAGAAGCGGTGAGGGGGGTGTAATTAGTGAACTTCCCGACACGAGGAAACGACTTGGGAGTCTTACTCAGACCGCCGTCCCTGGCATGTTCTTTATGTCTTTCTCCGCTCCCATGATGCTGGGCCTGATTGTAAGACGGTTGCCGTTTGTTGGCAGCCACTACCTGACTGACTTCTTCATCGATAATGTACTCCCTGGCTACACATTGGATCTCCTGCATTGTCCACACCGGCTTTGTGGTGAGGTGCTTTCTGAAGTCCTTGTTTAGGAGTCCGTTCGTCAGGCACAAACTTGCGACCAAATCCGTCAGCCCGTCGATCTCCAAGCACTCATCATTGAATCGATCTAGGTATTTCCTGGTCGGCTCGCCGGATCTCTGGGTCACTCCAAGTAGATTGATTGGGTGCTTTGCCTTCACGATTCTGGTTGTGAATTGGGCTAGGAAGGCACGGCTGATGTCCGAGAACCTGGTCACCGAGCCCTGCGAGAGGTTATTGAACCACCGTATTGCAGGTTCCGCTAAGGTGACCGGGAAAGCGCGGCACTTTACCTCGTCTCCCACTCCCTCCAGGTTCATTCTGGCTTCGAAAGCCGTAAGGTGCTCCTGCGGGTCTTGGGTTCCGTAGTACCTTATGTCCGTTGGCTTGTCAAAGTGTTTTGGTAGCCGGACCTCGAGGATGGAACGATGGAATGGGGTTGCGCCCATTATCACTGGTCCCCGCGTTCTGGTCGTTCTTCCCTCGTCGTTTTCCCAACGAGCGACCTCATGGTCTCGCTCTGTGGTACGCCTGCCGTGCCTGGCGTATATGAAGGGGTCATGGCACCTTTTTGCGCGTGCTCCCTCCCTGGCATTCTCAGGCTCGGATTGTGGGCTAGCTGTTCGTCAGGAGCAGCTTCTCGAGACGGATCGGGAGTAGCTCGATTCGGGAGTTTATTGATGAAGTTCTCGGTCGGCCAGCCGATGTTCTAGGTTTTGCATCCTGTGGCACAGTTCTTGCATTATTCTGGCGCTGTTGTCGCCAGTTCCCCCGAAATGACGTCTTTCGGGAGATCGCGTGGTTCGTCTTGGAGGGGACCTCGCGCGCTGCCGGGGAGAAGCCGCAGAGGCTTCCCCTCTGCGCTCGGTCTCACGGCCTGTTTCTCCTGGGCCCAGTACAACGTCCATTCAGGGGATATTCCCCACAAACTGCACCAATGTTCGGTAGGTCGGGTACCGGACGGTTCGGGTTGGTATCCTGGTTGAAGAGGGGGAGATCTCGCCTGGTCGTACGTCACCGGGTTGGGGTAGGCGACGTCCCGAGCACTTCGCGTGAGGAGGGGGTGTCACCTGCAAAGACACTCTGACGCTCTAGTAGGTGATATGTGCAGGCGAAAAAGTGGTATTTGGAATGTAACGTAGCTTGGGGGAAGGGCAGGACCTTCCCCATATACACCATGTCATAGGTGGGCCCATCAAGGACAGGCCCACCTTCCTTGATGCCTCTTTCTCACAGCTGAAGCATAGCTGGCAGGGACACGTATCCGGGTCGGTGACTGAGCGTCTCGCTCCCGACCGTCCGGGTCGGGTGGTGCTCGGGTCGGGCCGGCCCGCTAGTGGTTTGGGCCAGGCCGTAACAAAATATATATATATATACACATCATCAAACATCGCAAACTTACTTTACCCACCACCATCAATTTTCTCATGTCATTATTCGTCAACCCAACCATTTCACAACAATTCAACACAAAATGCATATCAATACATGGTTCAACCTTCACATACATTAATACACATTACAATTAATTCAATCTCATACTCACTTATCAAATATCATCATTATTCATTCAAATCATCATCTCATCAATCATTAATCACAAGAATCAACCACCAATCCATTCTCATCCCAATAAAACATTTTTCTTTAATTCTACTAAGCATTAACATAGTAATACATTCCATCCTATCCTTCGGTCATCTGATGCCAGGGCATTTTGGTCAGTTTTACTGACCTTTTCTTTACTGTTTTAGGGTAGTTTCATGCATTTTCTTAGTAAATAAGCAAGTTTTGGGTAGATATTCACTTACATCTTGATTCAAGCAAATATTGTGAACTTTAGATGATTTTATGAGAATTATACATGAATTGAATGATAAAATGGATGATGCATGATCTCAAGATTTAGAACCAAGCTTTGATGCACTTTATTTGCTTGATTTCAGGACAAAGGAAGCAAGAAAGAGCCACATTAGTAGCCACGTTAGTCTAACTAAAGTGACCACTAACGTGGAATGGGAGCTAGCTTGCAACGTTAATGGAAAAAGTGATCACCAATAACGCCTTCGAAAGCCATCATAGCCCATGTTAGTGGCCACGTTAACTACATTAACGTGGAAGCTAATGTGGAGGAAAAAATGATGGGCCAACGTTAGTGACACTCACCTTTGTCACTAACGTTGGAGATGGCAATCACCACCATGTTAGTGGTCACGTTAATGCAATTAATGTGAGGCACTAACGTGGGAAGAAGGGGCGTTTGAAGCGTTAGTGACAAAGGTAAGTGTCACTAATGCTCTCGAAGCTTGGGCATGCCCACGTTAAGGGCCACGTTAGTTACACTAACATGGATCACTAACGTGGGGAAAAGAAGCAAGAAAGGACGTTTTTGGAAAAGGTGAATGCCAATAACGTTTGCGAAGGACCAAAAGCCAACGTTAGTGGTCACGTTAGTGCCACTAACATTGAAGTTAACATGAGTCCATTAAGGTTTGGAGCGTTAGTGAAAAAGGTTTTCGTCACTAACGTCTTCGAACCCAAATTCACACTTAACGTTAACACCACTAACATTCTAACTAACTTGCTACCATGCCTGATTCACTTTCCCTCTGCAAGAAAAGCTAAGCCCACTGAAGACTATAAATGCTTCAACTAAAGATCCAAAGGCCCATATCCAAGACTTGAAGAGCCAACTAGAAGATCAGAAGAGTAGTATATATAGGAGTAGTTTTGAACTAGTAGGGAGCTTTTGGCATTTTGGAGAACTACACTTTGTATATTTTACTTTCTCTGCAACTTCTAGTTTTATTTTGAGAATGTACTTTTCATTTATGCTTTCCATTTCCAGAGCTATGAACAACTAAACCCCTTTCATTGGGTTAGGGAGCTCTGTTGTAATTTGATGGATCACTAATAGTTTTCATTATTCTTCTTCTTTCTTTTCTCTTGATTTTACTAGAAAGCTTTCAATCTTCATCCTATTGGGTAGTTGTCTTGGAAAAGAAGCTATTCATACTTGGATCTCTTCGGAACCATAGAAGAGGAATGAAGAGATCATGCTAGAAATGCTTTCTCATGTTGGACCAAATTGGGGTTTGGATGGATATAGTGACATATAATCCTACCAACACTTTGATTTGGGAATACATGTGGTATAATCAGTGACCATACTTCATCTCTTCTCATGAGCAATTAGACCAAGGAATTGGCTATTAATCAAGATTTGAGAGATTAGGTTTCCAAGGAATTGGAATCCAATCACTTAAGATTGCCAAGGAGATCAATGAATGCATTGATTGAGGAAGAGATGAGAATAAACTTGATCCAGAGAATACAACATCTCATGAGCCCAATGAATCCCCCATTTCTGATCTTACCCATTCTCTTTACTTTCTGCCATTTACTTTTATGTTCATTTCCCCAAATCCCCATTTAAGATTCTGCAATTTACTTTCCGCCATTTACATTTTGCTCTTTATTTCCAGCATTTACACTTTCTATTATTTACTTTCCCGCCATTTACGTTTCTGCAAATATCAACTCATTTTCTGCTTAGCTCAACTAGAACATTCCTCTGATTAAAGTTGCTTGACCAATCAATCCCTGTGGGATTCGACCTCACTCTATTGTGAGTTTTTACTTGACGACAATTCGGTATACTTGCCGAGAGAAATTTTTTGAGAGACAAGTTTCCATGCATCAAGTTTATGGCGCCGTTGCCGAGGATTGATTTTGTATTAACAATGATTAAATTGGTGGATAACTAGATTGAGCATTTTTCATTTGTTTGATTTAATTTTATTTGAGTGATTTACTTTCAGTTTTAGTTATTTTCTTCCCTTTACCCCTTACCCGTTGTGGTGTTATCTTTAATTTTTTTTACAATTCAGTTCACTAACTCACTAACTGTTTGATATATTGCATCACTCACCCTAACAGCATTCCTAACCAGAGTAAACTCCATTCAACTTCTCTCTTGCTTTTTGCTCTGTTGGTTGTATGACAGGTAGAAGAAGCGGGTGAAGAAAGAACTTTTGCGGGGTCTAGAAATTCGCAGATAAATCCTCGTTGCAGGTATAGCTTCTAAACCAACAAAAGTCCTTTCTTACAAACGTTTACAAGTAACAAACCCCTTTAAAATTGATAACCAAAGTATTCAAACCTCGGATCGTCTTCTCAAGGAACTGCAGGGAGGTATGTTCTTATTATTGGTTATGAGTTTGTAAATTGGGGGTTTTGAAAGTAAGGAACAGGTAATTTAAATGACAAGTAAAATAAATAAATAACTATAAAATAAACTCTTGGCAAGGTATGAAAATTCGGAAGTTCTATCCTAGTTACTCTTATGAGAATTGAGTTTTAATCCCACTTAGTTAACCTAAAGCAAAGGAAAGTCAAGTGGACTAATTAGTTAGATTCCCAAGTCCTAGCCAACTCCTAAGGAAAGACTAGAGTTAGTGGAATTCCAGTCAATTAGCAGACGTAATAATCAATCACAACAAGTTTGATAACTCAAGAGCTTCCAATTAATCAATTAAAGCCAAGAATATAACAAGCTAAATAAGAATCAATAACCTAAAATACCTCAATTGTATTAATAAGAGAAAATCCTAACATGAATGGGTCATAAGCCAATTTGGCAACAAAAGTAATTAAATGAGAGCATTAAAGTATCTGACAGTAAAAGAGAAATATAAAATAAAAGAAATATTAAACCTGATGAAGAGTTGAAATCCTAAATCCTTTAAGAGGAATCTTAATCCTAAAACCTAAGAGAGAGGAGAGAACATCTCTCTAAAAACTACATCTAAATCATGAAAAGTGAATAATTGAAGGCCTCCCAATGAATGGATGCATCCCCCCACTTTATAGCCTCTAATCTGTGTTTTTTGGGCCAAAAACTGGGTCAAAAACAGTCCAGAAATCGCCCCCAGCATATTTTGGTACGTACAGGTCGTGGAAAAGTGACGCGGAAGCGTCGTCCATGCGTTTGTGTGGATTGTGTTTCTGCCAGGCATGCATCCGTGTGATCCACGCGTTTGCGTCGCCTGGCTTTGAGGAAACTATGGCAAATTATATATCGTTGCGAAGCCCCAGATGTTAGCTTTCCAACGCAACTGAAACCATCTCATTTGGACCTTTGTAGCTCAAGTTATGACCGTTTGAGTGCGAAGAGGTTAGGCTGGACAGCTTAGCAATTTCTTCAACTTCTTGTATTCCTTCCACTTTTGCATGCTTTCTTTCCATCCTCTGAGCCATTCCTGCCCTGTAATCTCTGAAATCACTTAACACACATATCACGGCATCGAATGATAATAAGAGAGGTTTAAAGTTAGTAATTTAAAGGCCAAAGAAGCATGTTTTCAATCATAGCACAAAATCAGGAAGGAAAACGTAAAACATGCGAATAGTATGAATAAGTGGGTAAAGAGTTGATAAAAACCACTCAATTGAGCACAAGATAAACCATGAAATAGTGGTTTATCAACCTCTCCACACTTAAACATTAGCATGTCCTCATGCTAAGCTTAAGAGAACTAAAAGAGTGAAGGGGAATGGTAAAATGTATGAAATGCAATCCTATCTATATGAATGCAGCTACATGCAAAATGTTTCTACCTACTTGGTTAAAAGTAAACAAGTTCTCCAAGATAAATATAAATCAAATTCCCCTAATTCAAATCATACAATAAAAAGACAAGTAAACTTGTAAGAAGACAGCTCATGAAAGCAGGGAACATAGAATCAAGCATTGAACCCTCACTGGTAGTGTATATGCACTCTAACTCTCATGTGTCTAGGGTCAATCACTCTATTCTTCCCTAGTCATGCTTTCTAAACCTTGTTCTTCATCTAACCAATCAACAAATATTTAGCATACCAATGCAAATATCATGAGGTCTTTTCAGGGTTGTAATGGGGCTGAGGTAAAGATAAGGATATATATAAGGCTAAGTGAGCTAACAAAGTGAATCCTTGATTAGTCTAAGATCTCACCTAACATATACATACTTTATATAATTTAAAATGCTTTACCTAGCTACCCAAATTTTTCCCACTTTTGTATTACATGCTCATGTATCAAACTTATTTTTGAATTTTGTCCCATGTGCATTGATTTTTTTTTTATTTTGCATTTGCGGTAATATTATTTTTCTCTTTTTTTTTCTTTTTTTTTGTATCCCCTTATTTAATTACTTAATATTTTTTTTTCAATGCACATGATAATTTAATTATTTTGATTTCACATGAGCATGCTTCCCAAATTTTCAAATAACTTATTCAATTTAATTCCCTACTTTTTTTTTCATCCCATGTTCCCATAAAATTTCCCATACTTAAATTATACACAATATCTATCTTAAGCTAACCAAGGATTCAATCTTGGGATTTTTAATTTGTTTTTCTGCTTAAGGCTAGTAATGTCGTTATAAAACAGAATAAACGGGGATAAAAGGTTCAAGGCGGCTAACAAGGGTGATGTAAAAGGTAGGCTTATTTGGGATAAGTGAGCTAATAACAAATAATGGCCTCAATCATACGCAAGCATGTAAATACACTAAATATTGGACATATAGACTGAAACAAAGTAAAGATTGCAATCATAGAGAAGAAAACACACAAGAATAAAAATTTATGGTTAAATAATGTAACCATGTAAATAAGCTCAAAATCTCACAGGTTGTGTGTTCTTTGGCTCAAAAACCATGTTCCAAATACAACTTCAAACAAATTTAACATATAAAAATTTTAATTTTTTTTTAATTTAAATTAGTGAAATATTTCAAAAATAGGGTCTGAAAAAGAAACTTATTATTTTTCAACCAAGTAGTAACTAAATGCATAAAATCAAACAAATATGCAAATGCAACAACTAATTTAACAAAGAAAATTAAACTTTAGTGTTAAAATATGAAGTAACTAACCCATGGAAGTCGGTATCGACCTCCCCACACTTAAAGATTGCGCCGTCCTCAGTGCATGCTAAGATGTGCAGGTGGATGGGGGTTGTGGTTCTTCAGTTGGGGCTCTTTTTGTTCCTTTCCTTGCCGGTGGTTTGGGAGTAGCTTTCTCTTTACCCTTTTTGGTGGCCATCCTGAAAAGGAAAAAGAAAGTAACTTTTAAAGCTAAGGGTTAGAGCAAGGAAGAGAGCGGGAAAGGTGGTAATCAATGCACAATAAAGAAGAACGACGTTAACACATGGTCATGACTACATGTGAAAAGTTCATCAATGGAAATATAGTAAGTGCATGTAATGACAATTAAATGCAAGATGTTTATTGGCATGCTGGCAAAGGCATGAGTATCATAGATCAACCATTCCATGTCCAAGTTAGATTACCAAGCCTTTCAAAATAACCTGTTTGTAATAACAATTATATTTAAGTAATAAAATATAAAAAAGGGTTTTGTGAAAAGCAAGCATTAGAGTAATAGAATAAAAGAAATCTAAAAATAGTGCACAATACCATACGGGCGTTTTCACAATCACATAGCAAGCATGGTAAATAAGATATTTGAAAGTATTAAATTGAACATGCAAGCAACCTTTTAAAAAGTAATATATAATTTTCAAACAATTCCTTTAAGAATCCACAAGAAAAATATAGAAAATAATGACCCAAATAAATTTCTAACACCAATGAAAATAATGCAATGAATGAAAGTATGCAAATAAATTAAATGAAATAGAATGGAAGTGAAGAAGGATGAGAAGTTAAAGAGATGAAGAAGAAGAAAGTAAGAAAAGGAAGAAGAAAGAAGAAAAGATAGAAGAAAGTAGGATTAGAAAATAAAAGATAAGATAATTGGCGCTGATCTGGATAAGTTATGCGGCGCAGGCGACGCGAAAGCGTGGGTTACGCGGTCACGTGGTGTGCAATAATTATCAGGTGATGCAGACGCGTGGGTCATGCGATCACGTGGCCTGATTTGTGCGATTGGCGCGAGTGCAGCCTCGCATTCGCGCAACTCTCTGTTTGAAACTCATTTTGCCAAATTTTAGGGTGACGCGGTCGCGTGGTTGACGCGTACGCGAGAATGGCCTTTCTTTTAAAAATGACACGAACGCATGGGGAACGCGTTCGCGTGGGAGGGCTTGCACTTCCAGCACGAGTCCAGCCCCATTCCACCCCAACATACTGCCATATACCCCTTTACGTCGATTTTACAGAGCCACGCGTTCGCGTGGGTGACGCGAACGCGTGGGAGGCATTTTTCCCACATGACACGGATGCGTCAGCGACGCGGTCGCATGTATCAATTTGTGCCAAAGGCACACCTCTAGCCATGCTCTCGCGTGACTCTTTGTTCACTTTTTCTTTTCTTCCTAATGGAATTGTGACGCGGACGCGTCAGCGATATTGCCGCGTCGCATGCGTGCTTCTTTTTTTTTTTTTTATATGCAGTATGAAGAATGCAAAATGATATGGATGTTATGAGTAATTCCAGGTTTAATAAAATAAAATAAAACTCAAAAATAAACAAAACGAAATAAAATTAAAATTGAAAAAAAAGGAACGATCATACCATGGTGGGTTGTCTCCCACCTAGCACTTTTAGTTACAATCCTTAAGTTGGACATTTGGGGAGTCCTTTGTTATGGCGGCTTGTGCTTGAACTCATCTTGAAACTTCCACCAATGCTTGGACTTCCAATAAGCTCTATCAATACCAAGTAAATTCCTCAAGCTTTGATGGAGTTCTTCACAAGCTTTGAGCTCCCAAAATTGATCCTCATATATTCCTGGATCCCAAATCTTGTTTCTACACCCGTCTTCAAGTTGATTATCATGATTCCATCCGGGTGGTTCAGCCTTAGAATTCTCACTGAAGCGTCCAAACAACTTTCCAAACCCATTCAATTGAGAATTGTACCAACCTCTGTACTTCAATTTGGAGCATGCAACCATATTGAACCTTGCATGACAATTCCTACCACTAACCATCTTCCTCTTACGCTTAATGCCACAGAGAGCTCTAAGCTGACCATCTGTTTCAAGTAAAGCATATTCAAGTGAGCTAATTAAGCTTAGAGATGAAAGATTTACTCACTTGTATGAAGGGATGGATGGTGATGGCTTTGGGGAAGAGGTCTCCAGCAACCTTGGCAAGGTGATTTCCAGCTCCATTCCCTTGGGCTCTTCTTTGACAACTTCCACCTCTTTGCAAGCTTCTCCAATTTCAACATCTTCCTCTTCGTAGATTTATTTCAATTCAGTCTCTTCTTCATTACTTACCAAGAGTATAGGAGGTTGTGCTTCTTCTTCTTGAATCTCCATCTCAAGTCCAATGGGAGAGGATTCAACTGTAGATAAAAATTCATTAATGATTGAATCTATCTCTTGATCATCCCCTTCAAAGTCTTCAACCATGATATGCTTTGGAGGTTGTACACTGTCCTCACCATCAATTTCAAACTCCTTAGAAGGGGCTCTATGACTTGAGTTTCCCATGGAGGTTCCGCATCTCCCAAGTCTTCAACTACTTCTTCCTCTTCAACGATCACGGCTTCCTCCAACTGTTCTAATACAAAGTCGTGCTGTTCACTGTCCACCGGAGTTTCTAGTGTCTCCTTCATGCTACGTTCTTCATTAGATTGCCCATATGAAGTCATGGGGGTTCCTTGAGTGTCCAAACGTCGGGAAGGTAGTCTATTTATCGCTTGATTCAATTGGTGAAGTGTGGCATGAAATTTTTCAAATGTTCCCTTGAGTTGCTCCCTTGATTCTTGGGGTGATGGATATGGACATGGTGCATAGGGAGGTGGTGGTTCTTGGGAGTAATTGGGTTAAAATTGGGGTGGATAAGGGTTAGGGTCATATGGAGGTGAATGGTGGTAGTTGGCTTGGGAGTGTGGTGGTTCAAAGCTGCGTTGAGGAGGTGGTTCATAGGTATATGGCGGGGCTTGTTGGTTATTACAAGTGGTTCCACCATATCTATCATCTTGGTATGCACCTCGGAATGGTTTCTGACTATAGTAATTTGGTGGGTGATGGTTATGACAAAAGGGTCCACCATAACTATTGTCTTGACATGCATTGTTGAATGGTCATTGTCCATGGTAGTTTGGAGGGTGTTGTTGCCCAAAGGGTTGATCAGATCCTCGAGACTCCTTCCATCTCTGATTGTTTTGACCTTGATGCATGTTCCTGTTATAACTTCCATTCCTTTCAACATTATTAGAACCAAACTCAAAGCGATGGGGGTGAGATCTCATAGTAACTAATAAAAATTAAAAATAAAAATAAAAACAAATTTAAATTAAAAGGTTATTGAAATTAAATTTTGAAATTTGAATTTTGAAATTTGAAATTTGAAATTGAAATTTGAATTTTAAATAAGATAAGAGAAGATTTTTGAAAAAG
Organism: Arachis hypogaea; assembly: GCF_003086295.3. Classification (NCBI taxonomy): domain Eukaryota; kingdom Viridiplantae; phylum Streptophyta; class Magnoliopsida; order Fabales; family Fabaceae; genus Arachis; species Arachis hypogaea. The sequence continues at coordinate 104,743,619 of NC_092046.1, read as the reverse complement.
ATATGATTTTTTTGAAAAATATTTGAATTTTGAAATTTAAAACTAAGATAAGATAAGATAAAAATTTTAAAATAGAAATCTGAAAATTTTTTTTATGCAAATTTCGAAAATTCAATTAAAATAAAGAAAAAATATATTTTTGAATTAAATGAGGAAAGAGAAAAACAATAAAATGACACGAAACTTAAAATTTTTAGATCAAAACGAAGAAAACAACTAAGAACAACTTGAAGGTCAAGATGAACACGAAGAACAAATTTTTGAAAAATTTTTAATAACTAAATAAAAACAAATAACCTCTTAATTTACAAAAAAGCAAAAATAAAAGCAAAAATAAAAATAAATAAACAAGCAAAAAGCAAATATTTACAATAACCAATAATAAGGCACACGTTTGCAATTTCCCGGCAACGGCGCCATTTTGAAGAGAGAACTTTTGCGTGGTCTAGAAATTCGCAGATAAATCCTCGTTGCAGGTATAGCTTCTAAACCAATAAAAGTCCTTTCTTACAAACATTTTGGTTGTCACAAGTAACAAACCCCTTTAAAATTGATAACCGAAGTATTCAAACCTCGGGTCGTCTTCTCAAGGAACTACAGGGAGGTATGTTCTTATTATTGGTTATGAGTTTGTAAATTGGGGGTTTTGAAAGTAAGGAACAGGTAATTTAAATGACAAGTAAAATAAATAAATAACTATAAAATAAACTCTTGGCAAGGTATGAAAACTCAGAAGTTCTATCCTAGTTACTCTTATGAGAATTGAGTTTTAATCCCACTTAGTTAACCTAAAGCAAAGGAAAGTCAAGTGGACTAATTAGTTAGATTCCCAAGTCCTAGCCAACTCCTAAGGAAAGACTAGAGTTAGTGGAATTCCAGTCAATTAGCAGACATAATAATCAATCACAACAAGTTTGATAACTCAAGAGCATCCAGTTAATCAATTAAAGCCAAGAATATAACAAGCTAAATAAGAATCAATAATCTGAAATACCTCAATTGCATTAATAAGAGAAAATCCTAACATGAATGGTTCATAAGCCAATTTGGCAACAAAAGTAATTAAATGAGAGCATTAAAGTATCTGACAGTAAAAGAGAAATATAAAATAAAAGAAATATTAAACCTGATGAAGAGTTGAAATCCTAAATCCTTTAAGAGAAATCCTAATCCTAAAACCTAAGAGAGAGGAGAGAACCTCTCTCTAAAAACTACATCTAAATCATGAAAAGTGAATAATTGAAGGCCTCCCAATGAATGGATGCATTCCCCCACTTTATAGCCTCTAATATGTGTTTTCTGGGCCAAAAACAGGGTCAAAAACAGCCCAGAAATTGCCCCCAGCGTATTTTGGTACGTACAGGTCGTGGAAAAGTGACGCGAAAGCGTCGTCCCCGCGTTTGCGTGGATTGCGTTTCTGCCAGGTCACGCGTCCGTATGATCCACGCGTTCGTGTCACTTGGCTTAGAGGAAGCTTTGGCAAATTATATATCGTTGTGAAGCCCCGGATGTTAGATTTCTAACGCAACTAAAACCATCTCATTTGGACCTCTGTAGCTCACGTTATGACCGTTTGAGTGCGAAGAGGTCAGGTTGGACAGCTTAGCAATTTCTTCAACTTCTTGTATTCCTTCCACTTTTGCATGCTTTCTTTCCATCCTCTGAGCCATTCCTGCCCTGTAATCTCTGAAATCACTTAACACACATATCACGGTATCGAATGATAATAAGAGAGGTTTAAAGTTAGTAATTTAAAGGCCAAAGAAGCATGTTTTCAATCATAGCACAAAATCAGGAAGGAAAACGTAAAACATGCGAATAGTATGAATAAGTGGGTAAAGAGTTGATAAAAACCACTCAATTGAGCACAAGATAAACCATGAAATAGTGGTTTATTAGCGGGGCTTCAACTTCCTTTGATTCTGAACCTGAGAGGACCTTCCTTAGATTAAGGAGGGAAGTAAGAGGAAAGAGAGTCGTTGGTGCTGAGGAAGAGGAGGAGTATTTTGAACCAAACATGGAAGAGAATATGGAGAACCACCATGAAGAAGAGGCTCACAACCATGGCAGAGAAGGTCCAGTGCATCATGTTGGATAAGAGAGAAGAGTTCTGGGCTCTTACATCAATCCAAACCTAGGAAACTGTGGAAGTAGCATCCAAAAGCCAACCATACATGCCAATAATTTTGAACTAAAACCCCAGCTCATCACCCTTGTTCAGAACAACTGTTCATTCGGAGGAAGTGTCCAAGAAGACCCCAACCAACATCTTACAACCTTCCTAAGGATATATGATACTGTGAAGTCTAATGGTGTTCATCCTGACACCTATAGATTGCTTTTGTTCCCCTTTTCACTCAAGGACAAAGCATCAAAATGGCTGGAATCTTTCTCGAAGGAGAGTTTAACAACCTGGAAAGATGTGGTGAACAAATTCTTGGCAAGATTCTACCCTCCTCAGAGAATTAACAGGTTGAGAGCTGAAGTACAAACATTCAGGCAACAAGATGGTGAAACTCTCTATGAAGCATGGGAGATGTTTAAGGACTTGACAAGAAGGTGCCCGCCAGATATGTTCAATGAATGGGTGCATTTACACATTTTCTATGAAGGTCTTTCTTACGAATCAAAGAAGGCAGTAGACTACTCATCTGGGGGTCTCTGAACAAGAAGAAGACCATTGAAGAAGCCATAGATGTCATTGAGACTGTAGCTGAGAATGACTACTTCTATGCTTCTGAAAGAGGCAACACTAGAGGAGTGATGGAGCTAAACAACATGGATGCACTGCTAGCTCAAAACAAGATGATCACCAAGCAGCTGGCTGACCTTACCAAGAAGATGGAAAGGAACCAAGTAGCAGCAATCACTACCTCATCAGCAGCTCAAGAAGGAGTGAATGCAGAGGCAAAGGATAATCAGGAACAAGCCAACTACATTGGGAACTCACCTAGGCAGACCTATGATCCATACTCCAAAATTTATAATACTGGTTGGAGTAACCACCCAAACTTTGGGTGGAGAAATCAAGAAGATCAAGGCCAAGATTAGAGACGTCACAACCCCAACAACAATGCAGCTCACCAACATTCCATACAAAGATCATATCAGTACCCACCTAACAACACCTCTCAACATCCATATCAAAACCAAAATGGCCCTTCTCATCCCTCCAATCTCAACTTACCATCATCCGGAGATAGACTCTCAAGGATTGAGACTCTACTTGAAGGCATACGTAAGGAAATCCAAGATAACAAGGTGTTCAAGGAGGAGGTACGAGCCAATATCAAAAACCAGGGAGACACCATCAAGAGGCTAGAATTTCAAGTGGGATACCTCTCTGAGAAGATTCCCAAACCTACTAACAGCTTCCCAAGTGACACAGAGAAAAACCCGAGAGGTGAAGCAAATAAAGTAAGATGGGAAGAATGCAAGATGGTCACTATAAGTGATAGGGGGACTGAGGAAGAGCTGAACAAACCCTTCGAACACTCTGGAGATACTTCAGCAGAGAAGCAGGAAGAGGGTCACCAAGAAACCAAAACTACATAGAAGGAGATTCTGAACCTCTATGCACCTTTTCCCCAAAGACTCAAGGGTGGCGTAGAAAAGAGAATATACTCAAAGTTTCTCGACATGTTTGCATCCCTTCATGTAAACATACCATTCATCAAGGATCTCCAACAAATGCCCTCATACATTAAGTGCATGAAGGAGCTGCTGACCAGGAAAAGCTCACTCAAAGGAGTGCAAACAATAGTGATGAATAAGGAGTGCAGTGCTCTCATTCAACCAGAGTTGCCTACAAAAAGGAAGAATCCAGGGAGTTTTCACATCCCCTGTGCCATAGGAGAAACAAGGAGCAGGGTAGAGTTAAAAGAAACAAGGAAGAAGGCACCAAGGGGATGGAGGAACAAGAAGATCCCTACAGAGGATTTCTCTCCAGGGGATAAAGTGATCTCAGCTTATCTCCCAGCTATCCCACCTCATCTCCCCACCATCCCATCTCAGCTGCCTAAAGTTTTCACCATCAGCAGAATTCTCTCCTTAGAACATGTGGAGATCCTTAATGAAGCCAATGGAGATAGATTCACTGCGAGGGGGGAAGATTTGAAGCATTACCAACCACCCTGACAAAGGCAGAACGTCAAGCTAGTAACGCTAAAGAAGCACTTCATGGGAGGCAACCCATGTTTTATATGCTTTTAAAGTAGTTAATAATGCAAGGTTCATGAATTCCAAATCAACTTTGACATACACTTAAATGAATCCTTTTTTGCAACATATAGTGAAGAACAAGTTTGGTGTTCAAGGCACACTAAGAGAACATAAATGCAACTCATATCATGTCACTCTTAGAACCTTGAACAAATCTTTTTACACCACATGGCCACAAACTAAGTTTGGTGTCACCAATGTTGCATACATGGACAATTAAATAGTCAGTTGGTTTGCATTCATGAATAGCACTTAGTTATTTAAAAACAAAAATTTTAAAAAGTAGTTATTCTTTCTTTTTAAATTTTGCCGCCATTATCCAAAAATTTATTAATTGCATTCTTTTTTTCTTGTAGGAGAAATGAAAGGAAGATTGGAAGGAATTGATGGGACAATTGAAGAAGGAGGGTTTGGCCACTTCAAAAATGGGGACTATACACATGTCTTCAAGGGGAATGCATTGGGAAATGTTGCCATGCAACATTGGAAGAATAATACCCTTGGAGACCTAACCAACCCCATCATAAAAGTGATGATCCTTGTGCCCATCCCATGCTAAACTCCATCCGTTCATTATAAGCCTACACCATCAATCTACACCTTTCATTCACTCACCACTTTTCTATATAAGTGGTTCCTAGTCCGTACCTCTTTACATTCCAATTCCCCTTTCTTTGTACTTCTCACTTTTGGAACTCAACACCTCTTACCCCATCGAAAGCACTCTCACCCACTCCCGTAATTACACCCTATCCTAACGAGGCCAAATTCCATCATCTATCCACACCCTTCAACACCTTCACATATCAAAAGTCACTTATGGCATCATCAAGCTCCAAAAGGCGAAAGGTAAAGACACCGGTGGAGAGTAGTCCTTTTGATGAAGGAAGATTCAAGACCGCTTTCCAGGAGCTTCAATTCAAACGTATAAAACACAAAAAAGTATTGCCAGAGCTGACATTCCAATTCAACTATGATGAGTGCCCGCAGATGGATGAATCAATAGGAGGAGTGGTAAAAGTAATTGATGGAGCAGCAACTGGAACAAGGGAGACAATGGGATGAATCTTTCCAAAGGATAAATCAAAAGCAAGATCAACAATAAGAAGCCATCCAAAAGCTAATCAACATCCAAGCACATCAAGGTGCACACATACATGAGATGCATCGGAAACAAATAGAACAGGCAGAACTCTTCGACGAATACAGGGCATTCTCAGAAGGAGTTTACATGAGTGAGACTAGACATCATGTGAACACTCAAGCCAGGCTCGGATACTTAGTCGGATAACTGCCTATATTGCATCCGGGAATCACAAGATATGAAGAAGTGAATGATGAATTAGCGCGAGAAGAAAGAGAAAAAGTCAAAAGGAGTCATGAATCAGTAAGGAAAGCACTTGAGGATTGGAAAAGAGCCAGAATGACACGGATACAAGGAAACACAAGTGGACACAAAGAGGACAAATAAGAGAGAAAGCATGGGCAGCCCCATGAGTAAAAGGTGGTGGAGTCCCCTCTTCGTTTTATCTTTTTCAAGTCTAAATAAGGAAAATCATGTATGAAATAGAACATGCTTCCATAGTAGCTTAGGAATTTTCAATTATGTCTTTAGCATTTTCAGTTGTTAAGTCTATGTGTGCTGGTCCAAGTTACCTGTTTTCATTTTCATCCTACTTACTTGTATGCTTGCCCTTTGAATTTAATGAAAGAGAATGTTATGAAAGAAACTAGAGTAGGGTTCATATGGTGAAATAAGTCCTCAAGGTTGGTGGTGGAATAATAGATTAGCTAAGTTGGATCACCTATAAGGTATGAGGGCACTTATGTGTACTGAAGAACATGCTTGAAGCACATTCTATGAGATTAACCAAACAACAAGATCCTAATAAGAAAAAGAGAAAGAACAATAAGAGTTTGAAAAAGAAAGAAAAAGAATAAATAAGGCTAGGCACCAAGGGTTTGAATCTTGAGGGATGTGTTTGTGGTGATCTTGTACCAAGGATCTGCTTGGATGAATAAGTTCTTAGGAGTGCTTCATCACTTGGTAACTTGGGTTAACTAACCCGGGATTACCAACTGAAAATCCACTATCAAGAGCAACCTTGCTACAGAACATTTAGTAACCCAAAGAGGTGTTGGACACCAAGGCCTCAAGGAATGAAAATAACAAACCATGTGCCTGTGGTGTGCATGTATGGGGGAGAGAGACTTGAGGGAGTAAGCCCTTAGGGGTGTTTCAACACCTAGCACCTTGAACCAACTGGTTTAGGAGTGCTGGCTGAAAGCTTACTTTAAAGAGTTGCCCCCTCACAGAGCACTTAGCCTAAGGATGCAATAAATCCTGAGAAAAAAAGGGAGGATCAAAGAATAAGGATCTCATAGGATGCAATCAAGTAAGTATTCAAGAGCATGATAAGGACCTGGAAACCAGTAAAGGAATGAACCTAAGTTGCTATGCATGAAACCCCATAAACCAAGAGCTTTACTTCTATAATAAGAACTTATTTCTCTTGTTCTTTCATTCATCATTCTTATGTTTCAGTACTTGCTTAGGGACAAGCAAGCTTTAAGTTTAGTGTTGTGATGTCAGGGCATTTTGGCCAGTTTTACTGACCTTTTCTTTACTGTTTTAGGGTAGTTTCATGCATTTTCTTAGTAAATAAGCAAGTTTTGGGTAGATATTCACTTACATCTTGATTCAAGCAAACATTGTGAACTTTACATGATTTTATGAGAATTATGCATGAATTGAATGATAAAATGGATGATGCATGATATCATGATTTAGAACCAAGCTTTGATGCACTTTATTTGCTTGATTTCAGGACAAAGGAAGCAAGGAAGAGCCACGTTAGTCTAACTAACGTGACCACTAACGTGGAATGGGAGCTAGCTTGCAACGTTAATGGAAAAAGTGATCACCAATAACGCCTTCGAAAGCCATCATAGCCCACGTTAGTGGCCACGTTAATTACATTAACGTGGAAGCTAACGTGGAGGAAAAGGGAAGCTCCAACGTTAGTGGTAAAAGTGAATACCACTAACGTTCCAAAAGGGCACAATTGGCCATGTTAAGAGTCACGTTAATTACATTAACATGAACTCTAACGTGGGAAGAGCAAGGAATCGCCAACGTTAGTGACACTCCCCTTTGTCACTAACGTTGGACTAAGCCAATATTGCCCACATTAGTTGCCACGTTAATTACATTAACGTGGAGGAAAGAAATGATGGGCCAACATTAGTGACACTCACCTTTGTCACTAACGTTGGAGATGGCAATCACCACCACGTTAGTGGTCACGTTAATGCAATTAACGTGAGGCACTAACGTGGGAAGAAGGGGCGTTTGAAGCATTAGTGACAAAGGTAAGTGTCACTAACGCTCTCGAAGCTTGGGCATGCCCACGTTAAGGGCCACGTTAGTTACACTAACGTGGATCACTAACGTGGGGAAAAGAAGCAAGAAGCGACTGATAAACCACTATTTTATAGTTTATATTGTGTTTAATTGTGTGGTTTTATCATGATCCTGACCCACTTATTCATTAAAATAGCATGCAATTATATTTCCTTCCTGAAATTATTACATGAGTGAAAACTGCTTCCTAGAGACTTTTAATTGTACATTTTACTTCTCCTTTATTCCATTCGATGCCGTGATCTGTGTGTTAAGCGTTTCAGGCTTTATAGGGCAAAAATGAGTTGGAGATTGGAAAGGAAGCTAGCAAAAATGGAAGGAACACAAGAAATTGAGGAGATGACCAGCGAGAAGCGACGCGGCCGCATGGGCGACGCGACCGCGCGGAGAAGATCAAATCGCAGTGACGCGGCCGCATAGATGACGCAACCGCGTGAAATGGAAAAGTACGAGCGACGCGGAGGCGTGGACGACGCGTACGCGTGGCAAAGCAGAAACGCGAATGACGCGTCCGCATGAGCGACGCGATCGCGTGACCTGCGCGATCTTTATAATTTACAGATTCGCTGGGGGTGATTTCGGGCCCTATTTTGACCCAGCTTTCGGCCCGAAACAGCAGACTCGAGCCAGAGAACATGCAGAAACCAAAGAGAACATTCATTCTACACAGTTTTAGTTTTTAGATCTAGGTTTGCTCCTCCTCTAGGTTTTCTCTCTACACATTCATAGTTCTTAGGATTTTAGTTTTCTCTTACTTTTTTGGCATTGGAACACTGAGGAGAGTTATTACCTCATCAAGACTTCGTCATTCTAGTTTGTTTTCTTTACTTGGTTTAATCTTCCATGTTCCTTGCTTTGTTTAATTTTACCATTGGAATATTCTTAGGATTATTTAATACAAGGATCACTTTTATTTTTAATTGACTATTTTAACTTTATTTACAATGTCTTTCTTTAATTCCTTTTTATATGCTATGAATTTTACATTCACAATGAGCGAGTAGTTCCCTAACTTGATGGGGAATTGATTGAAAGGAACCCTTGAGTTGGAAGGCTTGAAAGAAAAATTGCAATTGGGTTTATGGTTGGATTGCCTCCTAATCACTAACACCAATCCCTTTTTATTAAGTGGATTGCAACTTGTGAATGGACATAGCATTCTAACTTGTTTGACTTTCCTTCACCTAGCGAAGGATAACTAAATAGGATAACCTTTAATTGTCAATTAATCCTGAAATTCATTCCAACAATAATAGGGATTCCAACTAATCAATTCCCAGTCAAGGCTTTTATTTACATTATTTAAATTTACCAATTTAATTTCCTGTTTGCCCAATTCAAACCTTTTTTGAAAACCTCTGATTAATAAAATAGCACACTTTTCTGCGACTCGTTGGGAGATGACCTGGGATTCATACTTCCAGTATTTTAAATTCAATTTTCTGTGACACCTTTCTAAATTGAGGAGCAGATTTCTGGCAAGTTAAGAACTATACTTACAACGTAAATGTTTTAACAATTTTTAATTTGCCAATTTCTGCACACCATCAATTTTTGGCGCGTTGCCAGGGAGTTGCAATAGAGTGCTAAAGTTATTAATTAGAATTTATTTATTTGCATTTTATTTTATTTTGCTACTATGAGCTGCCTGTTTCTTTCGTCAAATGACGCGTTCACTTCCTGATCCGTGCTTGCTAGTATTCGATCCAGAAATTGAAAGGACTATTTCACGAATAAGGCGAGCTCAGCATTGGTTAGTCCGCTCTGATGGCGGATCTGAAAGTGAACTTGAGGAAAAAACCAGCTCCCGTTCTACTGATTCGGTTGATTCACGTGTAGACGACATGGCAGCTAGGAGAGTTACCGTCCAGGAGGAAGGAGCCCCTGATTTCACAATGCAACCGTTTCAAGCGCATCACCCAGCGGTAGCTACAAATTTTGAAATAAAGACCGCACTGCTCAATTTGATGCCCAAGTTTCATGGCTTACCTGCTCAAGAGCCCATCAAGCACCTGAGAGATTTCCAGGCAGCCTGTTCTACTGTCAGGCGAGATGGTACAGATGAAACTTCAATTCTGCTGAAAGCTTTCCCGTTTTCTCTTGAGGGAAAGGTAAGAGAGTGGTACTACACTCAACCCCTAGCAAATGTATCCAACTGGGATACGATCAGAAAAGAGTTTTTGGAGAAATTCTTTCCATCTGAAGTTACTGATAAACTGAGGAAAGACATTTTCACAATTGTTCAAGATGACAACGAGACTCTCTTTGAATATTGGGAGTGCTTCAATAATCTTCTGGAAGTATGCCCCCACCACATGATTAACAAGATAGTGTTGCTCAGCTACATCACACAGGGTATGAGGCCCCAAGATAAGACCACATTGGAAAGTGCTAGCAATGGGTCTATGAAGAAGTACAAGACCACTGATGAGGCATGGCAATTGATCAGCGAATTAGCTGAATCTACTAGGAACCACAGACAGAAGTAAGGCCGTTCAAAAGCCATTGCAGAAGTATCCTCTAGCAGAGAGACTGCTGCTCTAACTCAGAGTATCTGTGAAATGACCAACTTGCTGAAGCAAATGCAATTGAATCAACAACAAGTTTAGCAAGCTCAACCTCCTTCACCACAGCAAGGCCAACAGTTAGTCCCACAGAGAGTCTGCGGAATCTGTGCAGATTATAGCCATTATACTGATGAGTGTCCGCAGCTCCAGCAGGAAGATAACACCGTGGCAGCCACTCATAATTTCTACGACCGCCCCAACCAAGGGTACAATCAAGGTGGCAACTACAGCCATGGATGGCAGGACAATTCTAACCAGAATTGGAGGGACAACAATAACAGAGGAGGCAGAGATAATCAGGAAAATCAGAGGTGGAATAATAATAACAACAGGCAGGAGAACCAACCTTATAGAGCACCTCACCTGAGGCAATCCCAAGGACCACAGAATACCCAACAGTATACCTCTCAATTTACTCATTCTTCTTTATCTCCTAATGAAGAGTTACTACAATCTTTTGAGCGAAGGCAACAGACCATGGAAAATAATATTATGAATAACATTAATGCCAGTCTGAATGGTCTGACCTCTACTTTGCAAGCTCTTGTTTCACAGATTGGATCAATGCAAAATTCTAGTAACCAACCTTCAAGCTCCACTAGAATCCCCTCTCAACCATTACCTAATCCAAGGGGAGGCATTAATGCCATCACCCTCAGGTCCAGAACCACACTGCAGGAGAGGAATCAGGAGGAGCCAAGCTCACCAGAACACGCCTCAGTTGAAGAGGTAGTAGAAATAGAAGATGTTGAAGAGGTAGAAGACATACAGGACATAACTGAAAAAGAAGAAGTCCAACCACAGGAGGAAGCACCGAGAGGCACAGACACTGTAGAAAACACTACTCCTATTCCATTTCCACAACTTGCAAGGAAGCCCAGGAAGCAGCTGGAACCCGATCCCAAAATGGTAGAAATATTCAAAAAGGTTGAGGTAACCGTTCCTCTTTTTGATGTTATTCAACGAGTACCTAAATATGCAAAGTTTCTAAAAGATTTATGTATACATAAAGACAAAATTAATGAATTAGAAACTATTCCTTTAGGTAGTTCCATATCTGCTTTAATGGGAGGATTACCTGAAAAGTGTAGTGACCCAGGTCCTTGTATAGTTAGTTGTACTATTGGTGGAGTAGTAATTTATGATTGCATGTGTGATTTAGGAGCATGTGTCAGTATAATTCCTTTGTCCATATATGATATTTTGAGGCTCCCTCCCTTAAAAAGGTCGGCAGCTCGTTTTGTGTTAGCAGATAAAAGCATTATTACAGTGGCTGGAGTTGCTGAAGATGTTTTAGTGAACATTAAAGGCTTACATTTCCCACTGATTTTTATATCTTGGAAATGCCCCATAATTACTCGGATAAGCCATCATCAATCCTACTTGGAAGACCATTCCTGAAGACATCAAAATTCAAATTGGATGCTTTTTCAGGAACATACTCTTTTGAAATAGATGGCCGCACAGTAATCTTCAATCTGAATGGAGTCATAAACAACCCTCCAGAAGATCATTCTATCTTCCAGTGTGATGTCATAGATGAAGGTACACTGGACAAGGTCCAAGTGTGGGGACCCTCTTAACTGACAATGAGGGCACTTCGCCATTTTCACAAGCTCCAGATAATCCAGAGCCTGCCCATGATCAGAAGTTAGAGTTGAAACCCCTCCCTCCACATCTCAAATATGCTTATCTTGAAGATGAGCAGAAGTTTCCGGTTATCATTGCAAGGGAACTTACTTCTCAACAAGAAGAGCAGTTACTTGATGTACTGAGGAAGCACAAGAAGGCAATTGGGTGGAGTTTGGCAGACATAGTAGGCATCAACCCTCAAGTATGCGAGCACAAAATATTTTTAGAAGAGGGAGCAATACCTGTCCGTCAACCCCAAAGGAGATTGAATCCCACTATCTTGGAAGTTGTCAAAAAGGAAGTGACTAGACTATTGGAAGCAGGTATCATCTATCCCATTTCAGACAGTGAATGGGTTAGCCCAGTACAAGTGGTGCCCAAGAAGTCTGGAGTCACTACAGTGAAGAATAAGCATGGAGAGTTCAAAGCAACTAGAGTTCAGAATGCTTGGAGAGTCTGCATTGATTACAGGCGTCTCAACCAAGTAACCCATAAGGATCACTACCCACTTCCATTTATTGATCAAATGCTGGATCGCCTATCAGGTAAGTCACATTATTGCTTTTTAGATGGTTACATAGGTTATTTCCAGATTCATATAGCTCCTGAGGATCAAGAAAAGACCACTTTTACATGTCCTTTTGGGACTTATGCTTACAAACGAATGCCCTTTGGCTTGTGCAATGCACCAGCTACTTTCCAAAGGTGCATGATGAGTCTTTTCTCTGATCTTATTAAGGACTGTATGGAGGTTTTTATTGATGATTTTAGCGTTTATGGTGATTCTTTTAGCCTTTACTTAGATGGATTATCTAGAGTATTAGATAGATGTGTTAATACAAACCTTGTATTGAATTTTGAAAAATGTCATTTTATGGTAAAACAAAGGATTGTACTAGGACATGTGGTATATAATAATGGCATTTCTGTAGACCCAGCAAAGGTGAATGTTATTTCTAGTTTACCTTACCCCTCTTCTGTGAGGAAAGTCCATTCGTTCCTTGGCCATGTAGGTTTTTACAGGAGATTTATAAAGGACTTTAGTAAGGTAGCACTTCCCTTATCCAGATTACTACAGAATGATATTGAGTTCGAGTTCGGTTAAGATTGCAAGCAAGCGTTTGATAAGCTGAAGACCGCACTGACTCAAGCTCCAATTGTAAGAGGACCAGACTGGAGCCAGCCGTTTGAAATCATGTGCGATGCTTCCAACCATGCAGTAGGAGCAGTGCTAGCTCAGCGCGAAGGTAAGGACCCTTTTGTTATTGCTTATGCGTCTAAGACCTTAGACACTGCCCAGTCCAATTATACTACTATTGAGAAAGAGCTTCTTGCTATTGTTTTTGCTCTGGATAAATTCTGAGCTTATTTACTTGGTACTAGAGTAGTAGTGTATTCGGACCATGCAGCTTTAAAGTATGTATTAGCCAAAAAGGAATCCAAACCAAGACTTATACGTTGGATACTGCTCTTACAAGAATTTGATTTAGAAATAAAGGATAGGTGTGGTAACCAGAATTTAGTGGCAGACCACTTGAGTCACCTTGAGCACATTAAGAATGATTCTACTCCTATAGATGATAATTTCCCATTTGATAACCTGCAAGCAGTATCTGAAGTATCCCCTTGGTATGCACCTGTAGCTAATTATCTAGTTAGCCGCACATTTCCTCCAAACTTTTCTAAGCACCAAAGAGACAAGCTGAAAAGCGAGTCTAAATATTATATATGGGATGACCCATATTTATGGAGATGTGGCGCTGATCAGGTAATTAGACGTTGTGTGTCTCAATCAGAATTCCAGTCCATTTTAGGGGCCTGTCACTCATCTGAGAGTGGAGGACATTTTGGCCCTCAGAGAACTGCTAGAAAAATCTTGAACTGTGGATTTTGGTGGCCTACTCTTTTTAGAGACGCTGCTGAGTTTTGTAAACCTTGCCCCCCAAGCCAAAAATTTGGTAGTATATCCAAGAAGGATGAGATGCCTCAACAAATTATGCTTTTCTGTGAAATCTTTTATGTTTGGGGCATTGACTTCATGGGTCTTTTTCCAAATTCTAATGGATATTTTTATATATTGTTAGCTGTGGATTACGTTTCCAAGTGGGTGGAAGCAATTCCTACCCGCACTGATGATGCTAACACTATTATTTCCTTTGTGAGAAACCACATTATTTGTCGCTTTGGATCACCACGAGCAATCGTGAGCGATCAAGGCACCCATTTTTGTAACAGGAGACTAACAGGACTAATGAAGAAGCATGGGATAATTCATAAGGTTGCAACAGCATACCACCCACAGACCAATGGGCAAGCCGAGGTGTCAAACAGAGAAATAAAGCGTATCTTACAGAAGATAGTCAAACCCCATAGAAAAGACTAGAGCACCAAGCTACAAGATGCACTCTGGGCATATAGAACAGCATATAAAATACCCATTGGGACGAGTCCTTTCCGCTTAGTTTATGGAAAAGCTTGTCATCTTCCAGTTGAAGTGAAGCACAAAGCCTTTTGGGCAGTCAAGGAGTGCAACATGGAAATTGGGAAAGCCGGAGCTGAAAGAAAGTTGCAACTGCAAGAACTGGAGAGCCTTCGCCTAGAAGCTTATGAGAACTTAAAACTATACAACGAAAAGATGAAGGCTGTTCATGATCAGAACATCAAGAAAAAGGAGTTCCAGCCGGGGGATTTAGTCCTCCTTTACAAATCTCGACTGAGGCTCATGCCAGGCAAATTGAGATCAAGATGGGAAGGTCCATACAGAGTAGAGAAGGCCGAACCATACAGAGTTTATCACCTAAGCCATCCTTCGCACTCTGAACATATCAAAGTTGATGGACACCGTTTGAAGCTATACCATAGCGAGAAGATACAGAAGAATAAAGAGCTTGAGATCTTCCTCTTGGAAGACCCCCACATAGCAGAAGATTGAGCTAGTGGAGCATCCAACTTACGGACGTTAAAGCAAAGTGCTAGGTAGGAGACAACCCACCATGGTATGATCGTTCTTTTCTTTATTTTTAGTTTCTCATATTCAATAACTCTTCTCTTTATCAGTACTTTCGTGCATCTGCATCTGCATATTTATTATTAAAAAAAAAATTTGCCACGCGACGCGACCGCATCAGCGACGCGTCCGCGTCGCATGGAGAGGGGAGAAAAATAAAAATGAACAGAGAGTCACGTTGGAGCGTGGCTGGAGGCGTGCCAATGGCACAAATCGTCCCACGCGACCGCGTCATATGGGCATACTGACCTCCCACGCGACTGCGTGCCCTGATTTTCGACGTAAAAAGGGTGCACAGCTGAAAGTTGTGCTAGAGTGGTGCTGGACTGGCGCTGGACGCGCAATCCCCTTCACGCGACCGCGTGCCCCATGCGGCCGCGTCGTTCCCTTCTGAAGCCCACTCACGCGATCGCATGCCCCACGCGATCGCGCCACCTAGAATTTGGCATTTAATGATTTTGAACAGAGAGTTGTGCGAGTGCGAGGCAACCCTCGCGCCACTAGCACAAATTGGGTCACGCGACCGCGTGGCCGACGCGACCGCGTCAACCACCTTAAGCGCAAGTCGCGCGACCGCATGCCGCATGCGATCGCGTCACTTGCGGCGCACAGTTTCTCTAATTTTGTCAAATATCATATCTTTTTCTCTCCAAATCCTATTTTTCTCTTTTCCCTCCCCATTTCTTCCTTCTCTCTTCTTCCTTCTATCTCACCTTTCACTCTCTCTCCCTCACCTCCATTAACAAGGTTTTATTTTCTTCTTCACCCTTTTCTTTTCTATCATTCTTCTTATTTTATATGTTATTTTCTTTTCTTTTCTTTTTCTTTTCATTATTCATATTTTCTTCCTACTTCTTTCCTTTTTACATGGTGTTAGAATTTTATTTGAGTCATTATTTTTCATTATATGCTTGTGGATTGTTGCAAATTATTTGACAATTATATATTATTTTCTTTAAAGGGTTGCTTGCATGTTCACTTTAATACTTTCTATAATTTATTTACCTTGCATGCTATGTGTTTGTGAAAAAGCCCATATGGCATTATGCACTTCTCTATGTTATTCTACTATTCAATGCTTGCTTTTCACAAATCCCCTTTACTATTATATTAATTGAATTTAATTGTCAATACAAATGTGATGGTTTGTTACAAAGTAATACTTGGTCTATGCTACTCATGCCTTTTGCTGGCATGCCAATAAACACCTTGCATTCACTTGTCATTATATGCACTAACTATTCTCCATTAATGATCTTTCACATGTACTCATGAGCATGTGTTGACATCATTTACCTTTTAATGTGCATTTACAACCATCCCTTTTTCGTTCTCTTCATTGCTATATATCTCTTTGAAATTAATTTACCTTCTCTTCCCTTTTTCAAGATGGCCACCAAGAAAGAAAAAGAGAAAGCTACTCCCAAACCTCCAGCAAGAAGAGGAACTAAAAGAGTACTAGTGGCAGAGCCTTCTTCAACTGCAGTCAAGCCCTCAACAAAAAGAGTTAAGAGGATCATAAAGGTTGATGAAAAGGAAAAAGCCTTTCCAGCGAAGGACACTGCGCGATTTTCCAATCGCTATTGTGAGCAGATGTTCCCTATTTTAGCTGAAAAGAGTTACAACAACGAACACCTTCTTATCCTCCCGCCCATTATTGCTACTTTTGTTGAGCCGCAAATTGCACGAAGACAATGGGGTTTCCTACAGAGACAACAGAAGCAGGTCAATCTTTCTTGGGTAGTCGAGTTCTACTCTAACTTCTACCTGCCTACTCTGCAGTCTATCTATGTACGTCAGAAGCAAGTCCCCATTACAGAAGAGGCTATCCAACAAGCTTTGAGTCTTCCCCCTATTCTAGAAGGAATGGACGCCTTTCAAGAAGCCGCACTCAAGCGCCAGATGTACCAATTTGACTGGGAAGCTGTTCTCAGAGTTATCGCACTACCTGGCAGCCGTTGGATCTACGGATACCATCGTACCCGCCCTAAGGGTATATTGGCTTCAGCACTTACCTTGGAGGCTCGCGTATGGGCACAAATCATGTCCCATTACGTCTTTCCGAGCACTCACGAGTCCTCCTTCACTGCGGACATGGCCGTTCTACTATGGTGCATCCTTACAGACCAACCTCTGAATCTACCAAGACATATCCGGAATGCCATGTGACACATACAAATTGCGGGCAATTTACCTTTTCCCGCCTTGGTCTCAGATCTTGTTTCAGCAGCCGGAGTTTCCTACAGAGCTGGATACACCAAAGCCATGCTCCCACGGGATGATCAGTATGTCCCTAATGGAAAATATCTCAAACTTTCAGCAGCCACTACAAGCCTTCCCACTGCTCCGGTTGAAGATATCCCTTCTTCACCACCACAAGCACCTACAACAGATGAAATGCTCCAGCAGATAATCCAAAGGTTGGATCGGCAAGACCAGAAAGCGAAGTTAAGAGAGCGTCGATTCAAACACCTCAAGGAGCTACTCAAGAGAAAATTCAAGGACTCAGACACCCCGGACTCCACTTCTTTTACCAGCACAGGGAGCCATGATGGTCCCGACTGTGGAGATACTGCTACCAGCCCACCCCTGTTCCTGACAGATGGCACCGAGGACGGTGCAAAGCCTTAAGTGTGGGGAGGTCGGTCAGTACCTGACTTCCGAAGGTAATTTCTCTTCCCTAGCACCAATAAATTAGGATATTTAGTTAGATTTTTTTCTTTTATAGAATAGGATAAATTTCATAGTAATAGGTTAGTTGCATGCATGTTCTACTTGATTGAAAAGATAATAAGTTTCTTCTAAGACTCTATCTTTGGAACAAAATTTCACTAATTTTTAAAATTTTTATGATAAATTTGCTTGAAGTTATATTTGGAACATGATGTTTGAGCTAAAGAATACACAACCTGTGAGATTTGAGCCTTTATGAATGGTTACATTATTTAACCATAATTATTTTATTCTTGTGTGTTTACTTCTCTATGATTGTAATCTATATTTTGTTTTATCTTATATGTCCAATATTTATTATATTTGTATGCTTGCATATGATTGAGGCCATTATTTGTTTAGCTTACTTATCCAAATTAAGCCTACCCTTTTAATTACCTTTGTTAACCACTTTGAGCCTTTAAATCCCATTTGTTCTATATTTCACCACATTACTAGCCTTAAGCGAAAAAACAATTGTATATCCCAAATTGAATCTTTGGTTAGCTTAAGATAGAATTGTGTGTGCTAGTTAAGTATGGGAAATTGTGGGAACAAAAGTTATTAAGGGAATATGTCATGATAATACAATGGGAATTTGGATACCTACTTATGTGAAACTATAAGAATTAAAAATCTATGTGCATTGATAAGCTATGTTTATTTTTATGTTGAAAAAAAAATTAAAAAAAGCAATAAATAAATAAGGGGACAAAATTACCCCAATGCTGAATTAAGAATTCAAGGATCAATGCACATATGATAAAAATTGAAATAAAAAGTTGATACATGAGTATGGAATGTAAAAGGGGAACTCTGGGTAGCTAGGCATGAATTCTAAAGTCATGTGAAATATATAGGTTGGGTTGAAGCTTGGGTTAATTAAAGATTCAATTTATAAGCTCACTTGACCATATATGTATCCCTACCTTTACCTTAGCCCCATTACAACCTTGAAAAGACCTCATGATGTTTGCATTAGTATGTTAACTATTGTTGATTGATTAGGAGAAAAACAAAAGTTAGAGAGCATGATTAGAGAGGGATAGAGTGATTACCCTATACACTAGAGAGACTAGAGTGAACATACACGATCAGTGAGGGTTCCATGCTTGAATTTCTATGTTCCCTGTTTTCATGAGCTATCCTCTTGCATTTTTATCTGCTCTTACTTTATAAGAATTGAATTAGTGGAATTTGAATTATAATTGTTTTGAAGAACTTATTTACTTTTGATCAAGTGGACAAGAATCATATAGTTGCATTCATATATATATAGGATTGCATTGCATTGCATGAGTTTCTGCATGTTCATACTTGTTTACTTTATCTCCTTTAATTAAGCATGAGGACATGCTAATGTTTAAGTGTGGGGAGGTTGATAAACCACTATTTTATGGTTTATATTGTGTTTAATTGTGTGGTTTTATCATGATCCTGACCCACTTATTCATTAAAATAGCATGCAATTATATTTCCTTCCTGAAATTATTACATGAGTGAAAACTGCTTCCTAGAGACTTTTAATTGTACATTTTACTTCTCCTTTATTCCATTCGATGCCGTGATCTGTGTGTTAAGCGTTTCAGGCTTTATAGGGCAAAAATGAGTTGGAGATTGGAAAGGAAGCTAGCAAAAATGGAAGGAACACAAGAAATTGAGGAGATGACCAGCGAGAAGCGACGCGGCCGCATGGGCGACGCGACCGCGCGGAGAAGATCAAATCGCAGTGACGCGGCCGCATGGATGACGCAACCGCGTGAAATGGAAAAGTACGAGTGACGCAGAGGCGTGGACGACGCGTACGCGTGGCAAAGCAGAAACACGAATGACGCGTCCGCATGAGCGACGCGATCGCGTGACCTGCGCGATCTGCATAATTTACAGATTCGCTGGGGGCGATTTCGGGCCTTATTTTGACCCAGCTTTTGGCCCGAAACAGCAGACTCGAGCCAGAGAACATGCAGAAACCAAAGAGAACATTCATTCTACACAGTTTTAGTTTTAAGATCTAGGTTTGCTCCTCCTCTAGGTTTTCTCTCTACACATTCATAGTTCTTAGGATTTTAGTTTTCTCTTACTTTTCTGGCATTGGAACACTGAGGAGAGTTATTACCTCATCAAGACTTCGTCATTCTAGTTCGTTTTCTTTACTTGGTTTAATCTTCCATGTTCCTTGCTTTGTTTAATTTTACCATTGGAATATTCTTAGGATTATTTAATACAAGGATCACTTTTATTTTTAATTGACTATTTTAACTTTATTTACAATGTCTTTCTTTAATTCCTTTTTATATGCTATGAATTTTACATTCACAATGAGCGAGTAGTTCCCTAACTTGATGGGGAATTGATTGAAAGGAACCCTTGAGTTGGAAGGCTCGAAAGAAAAATTGCAATTGGGTTTATGGTTGGATTGCCTCCTAATCACTAACACCAATCCCTTTTTATTAAGTGGATTGCAACTTGTGAACAGACATAGCATTCCAACTTGTTTGACTTTCCTTCACCTAGCGAAGGATAACTAAACAGGATAACCTTTAATTGTCAATTAATCCTGAAATTTATTCCAACAATAATAGGGATTCCAACTAATCAATTCCCAGTCAAGGCTTTTATTTACATTATTCAAATTTACCAATTTAATTTCCTGTTTGCCCAATTCAAACCTTTTTTGAAAACCTATGATTAATAAAATATCACACTTTTCTGCGACTCGTTAGGAGACGACCTGGGATTCATACTCCCAGTATTTTAAATTCAATTTTTTGTGACACCTTTCTAAATTGAGGAGCAGATTTCTGGCAAGTTAAGAACTATACTTACAACGTAAATGTTTTAACAATTTTTAATTTGCCAATTTCTGCACACCATCAGCGACGTTATTGGAAAAGGTGAATTCCAATAACGTTTGTGAAGGACCAAAAGCCAACGTTAGTGGTCATGTTAGTGCCACTAACGTTGAAGTTAATGTGAGTCCATTAAGGTTTGGAGCGTTAGTGAAAAAGGTTATCGTCACTAACATCTTCGAACCCAAATTCACACTTAACGTTAACACCACTAACGTTCTAACTAACTTGCTACCATGCCTGATTCACTTTCTCTCTGCAAGCAAAGCTAAGCCCACTGAAGATTGTAACTGCTTCAACTAAAGATCCAAAGGCCCATATCCAAGACTTGAAGAGCCAACTAGAAGATCAGAAGAGTAGTATAGATAGGAGTAGTTTTGAACTAGTAGGGAGCTTTTGGCATTTTGGAGAACTACACTCTGTATATTTTACTTTCTCTGCAACTTCTAGTTTTATTTTGAGAATGTACTTTTCATTTATACTTTTCATTTCCAGAGCTATGAACAACTGAACCCCTTTCATTAGGTTAGGGAGCTCTATTGTAATTTGATGGATCAATAATAGTTTTCATTATTCTTCTTCTTTCTTTTCTCTTGATTTTACTAGAAAGCTTTCAATCTTCATCCTATTGGGTAATTGTCTTGGAAAAGAAGCTATTCATACTTGGATCTCTTCGGAACCTTGGAAGAGGAATGAAGAGATCATGCTAGAAATGCTTTCTCATGTTGGACCAAATTGGGGTTTGGATGGATATAGTGACATATAATCCTACCAACACTTTGATTTGGGAATACATGTGGTATAATCAGTGACCATACTTCATCTCTTCTCATGAGCAATTAGACCAAGGAATTGGCTATTGATCAAGATTTGAGAGTTTGGGTTGCCAAGGAATTGAAATCCAATCACTTAAGATTGCCAAGGAGATCAATGAATGCATTAATTGAGGAAGAGATGAGAATGAACTTGATCCGGAGAATACAACATCTCCTAAGCCTAATGAATCCCCCATTTCTGATCTTACCCATTCTCTTTACTTTCTATCATTTACTTTTATGTTCATTTCCCCAAATCCCCATTTAAGATTCTGCAATTTACTTTCCGCCATTTACATTTTGCTCTTTATTTCCAGCATTTACACTTTCTGTTATTTACTTTCCCGCCATTTACGTTTCTGCAAATATCAACTCAATTTCTGCTTAGCTCAACTAGAACATTTCTCTGATTAAAGTTGCTTGACCAATCAATCCCTGTGGGATTCGACCTCACTCTATTGTGAGTTTTTACTTGACGACAATTCAGTATACTTGCCGAGGGAAATTTGTTGAGAGACAAGTTTCCATGCAACATCATCTAACCTAAATTTTCACGGTACATTATATTTTAGTTACGAGAAACCGAAACCATATCTTGGCCGATTTCCCGTTAATCCCGGAACACCTCAAGCATCCACTGTTAACAAATATCCATAGCCCTAAAGCTTATGCTAAAGCTCCCAACTTTGCCAATTTGCCTCCAATATCACCAAATTGTTTCCAAGTACACAATTCAATCTAAATTTCATACAACAACACTAGGATTACTTAGGGTTCACAAATTCAGTAATTTGACAAGTGTTAGGATTGTCTCACCTTACCAACGTGAAATTGGGACAAGACCCAGCAAGTCTATGATGAACAGATTTTTGCTAGTAAAGAATTTCACAATAAATTCTCGTTACAGGTATAGTTTCTAAACCAACAAAGAATCATTTCATACAAAAATTTGGTTATCACTAAAGCAAACCTAATAAAAATAAACCGAAGTATTCAAACCTCGGGTCGTCTCTCAAGGAATTGCAGGGAGGTGTAGTTTATTATTGGTTGTGAAAAAGTATCTTTTTGGGTTTTTGAAATAAGGAACAAGGAAATAAAATGGCAAGAAATTAAATTAATAACTAAGAAATGCTCTTGGCAAGGTGTGAGAACTAGAAGTCCTATCCTAGCTATCCTTATCAATTGTGACGAGAATTGTCCATTGCTCCCACTTAGTTAACCTCTAACTATGAACGAAAGTCAAGTGGATGAATCAATTTGATTCCTCAAATCCTAGTCAACTCATAAGGAAAGACTAGCTTTAGAGGGATCCAAATCAACTAGCAATTTTCAATTATCAATCAACAAAGGAGTTTGATAACTCAAGAGTCTCCAATTACTCAACCAAAGCCAAAAATAGAGAGAAATCTATACTAAAATCCAACCAAATATTTTATCAAACACTTGGAAGGCACAACATAAAAACATAGAAAAGTAATAAGAGAATATTAAATCTAAACAACCAATTGCAAATATCAATAATAACAAACGAATAAAGGAACAATAATTATGAAATACCTCAAATTGCATTAAATAGAAAATCAAATCTAACATGAAGAGTTCCTAAACTAAATTGGAGAATAAATAAATCAACAAGAGAAAATAGATAAACTAAAGGACTAGAACAAATAAGAGTATAAGAAAAATAAATTAAGGTAAAGTAGAAATCTAAAATTGAGAATAGCTAAACCTAAGAATCCTAAAACCTAGAGAGAGGAGAGAGCCTCTCTCTCTCTAGAAAACTACATCTAAAACCTAAAATTATGTGAATGAAAGTTGTGTGAATGAAATTCCTGTGATTCCCCCAGTCTGCAGCCTCTAATCTGTGTTTTTCGGGTTTGAAACTGGGCCAAAAATAGCCTAGAAATCGCCCCCAGCATTTTCTGATACGTCCAGCACGTGGCTCTTTCACGCGTATGCGTCGCCCACGCGTACGCATCGATGAACTTTTGCAAGGTCACACGTACGCGTGCGCGTCGCCTAGCTGCATGGCAACTATAGCAAATTGCATATCATTTTGAAACCCTGGATGTTAGCTTTCCAATGCAACTAGAACCGGCTCATTTGGACCTCTGTAGCTCAAGTTATGATCGATTTAGTATGAAGAGGTCAGGCTTGACAGCTTCGCAATTCCTTCAATTTCTTGTATTCCTTCCACTTTTGCATGCTTTCTTTCCATCCTCTAAGCCATTCCTGCCCTATAAATCCTGAAATCACTTAACATACATATCAAGGCATCGAATGGTAATAAGAGAGGATTAAAGTTAGCAAATTTAATGCCAAAGAAGCATGATTTCAATCATAGCACAAAATTAAGAAGGAAAATGTAAAACATGCGAATCATATGAATAGGTGTGAGTTTAGTGGATAAAATCCACTCAATTAAGTACAAAATGTACCATGAAATAGTGGTGTATCAGTCCACGAAGCCAATTCGGTCCTAAACACCAAAATTACACAATTTCTCAACACCAAACCCAATTAATTTTTCAAAATAAAGACTGAGATACAAGGAGTGAAAATGAGGCTTACCTATAAAATTTTTGGATGGGTCTTGTAGAGCTTGTCGCTGCAGATGTGTGGGCGCAAACGATGTGGTGATCGGAGCTCCGGATCAAAAGTTATGTGAAGTTGAATTATTGAGTGAGGGTTTGGTCACCTTCCTCCTCCTCCAAGCAAGCTTTTAGCATGGGTTTCATTTGGAGGAGAGAAGAAGAGCTGAAGCTCCTTTATGTTATTGAGTTGGGCTGGGCCTTGGGCCAATTATGGGTCTGATTTGTTCAGTTCGGGCCGTTTGGCCCAATCTTGGGTCAAATTCTTTAAAATTAGTGTCAAAATTCTTATTTTAATTAGTTCTACCTCACTAAACCATATAATTTTATTCTCTAATTTATTTGATTAATAATTAATTTATTAGATAATTATTCACTAATTTCGTGGGTCTTACATCCTACTCCCTAACAGAATTTTTTTTCCTCGAAAATTCGCTCTCAAATCTTCATATACGCTCTCTCATATTCAACCGACCTCTATTCATTTTGCCATTCTCTGACATCAATGTAATATCCTATTCCTATTTCAAGCCTAAGGTAAACCCATTTGTCTCACTCTTAGCTTCGTGTAACTCTCTTAACGAGTACAAATTTCCTTACACTTCAAGGGTTCTCTCTAAATGAAATCAATCTCAATTCTTTCTCAACTGTCTCAATCACTAAATAATTCCTCAATCTGTTATAACCTAAGCCACACATTCTCACTCTCCATTCCTTGATCCTATGTTAATCCTCGAATGATTCTCATACCCCAAGACTTCTTCCTCCCATCATTTCAACTTTAGAGTCACCAAAAATTATTGCGCTTCCATAGCCCCACTCTAATTCTAAACCATTAAGGACTTAATCACTTGTCTACTCTTCCAGAACACTCCTTGAGTCTCTTTATCTATCTAACTAACACTGTTGACCTTTACTCCAGCTGTATGAGTTCTAATCCCTTGGTTTCATTCATCACCAGTCCATTACCGCCTCTATCACCGTTCCTAGTTTGTTCGCTCCATCCCTACAGCAGAAGCTTGCACATCAGCAGTCAAAGAATCAACCGTATTACCTCACTCGCACTCACGAGACACCATTTGGGTCTTGTCCACACCGAACATTTGATATTAAGGTGATCAGTCTTAATATCTAAAGTCTAGTGCTTCGAATCTCCAAAGGTAATGCTCATGAACATTTATGCTATATATGTCAAGAAGACATCCTAAATAGCATGTACACACAGCCAGAGTGTGCTCAGAAGCATAGTCAGTCCATTTCCCACGCTCTACAGGAACGAACTGCTCTGATACCATAATGTAACACCCTACCACATAGAACTTTACGTTTAAGTCGTAAAGCTGAGGTGGTGAGGTACTACAACCTCTATATATATATATAAACAAAAGTCGTAACACTCACGTCAACAGAAAAACTTACGTACGAAGAAACGTAAGACATATGTATATGAATAATAAAAAATGAGTGACAAAGATACAAATATTCAAGCTCTAGGCTCAACCTGGAAGCCAAGGTTAGTCAGAGAATATTTACATAAGTATATACAAGATAAACCCAAAAGGCCCAAAAGACAGCTTACAGAACCTGTTTCTCTAAATCAATCTCTAGGAGGGACAAATCATAACGTATACATAGTGGAGAAATAAATGTATCCGTATATATACAACATAACCAAAACATAAAACCCAAAACACAAGAATCCTTTGCTGACAGATGCTTCCAGAATGACTCAGCGAGTGCCGCTTTACCTGCATCTGAAAACCACCAAATATGTATGGAGTGAGAACCAGAGGTTCTCAGCATAGTAACAGTGCCCACATAACTAACATATAATGTCCCGAAAAAGCCAGAGGCAATCCTAAAACTCTGACACTCTTGATTATAAAACTTAAAGATTCAAATACGAAACTCATAAACGAGTGGTCCTCTAAGGTTCTTAAACTTAACCAAACTCTAACTAAATGCCCTTTATAGAAATCCTTCTTGTTCCTCCCAAAATCCTCCAAAATCACCAGTAGAACTACACAGACAAACAAAGCAGACAAAGCAACCACAAGTAGAGTACAGTTAATGCAAATAGCAAGCATGGCAATTAAACATGGTAATTCACAAAGGCAAACCCAATTAATGTACAATCAAACAAAACATTCATATGCGTATAATGTATGCTTGCCCTATGGCTGAAGAGTCTCATCTGTCGGTTATAAAGCCAAACCCGACATGTCCGGTAGCTAACCCTGGACAGAACACCAAACACAGAGCAAGTGGGACAACACCGTAACCCTTGCGTCTTACCTGCATACCTAGAGCAGGGGACAACCTCACCACTGCCTCTTACCCAGGCGATATTATAGTTCTCGACCCGGAGCAAGCAGTGACAGAACACAGCCCTTGCATCTCACCTGAAGCCTTGAACTCTCCTGGAGCAAGCGGATAACACCACTGCATCTTACCAGAAGTCACATACAAAAACACATTTTCATTATTATTACAATTCATTATTTCATCCACTCATTCTCAATTCATACCCGGAGCAAGTGGATAATACCACTGCGTCTTACCCAGTCACGTATATCTCAAACATAATCATTATCAGCCATAAATAATAATTTAACATAGCCCTCAAGCCCATTACATAAATAGTACTTCCACCACCCTCATCATCAATCATATTTCATACAACTTCATCACTGACCCAGAGCAAGTGGACAATGCCACGGCATCTTACCCGGTGTCTCAATTTAGTCCCAACCACACACACACACACACATATATATATATATATATATATATATATATATCAATCACAGTCAATCATCATCTTATTTCAAACTCATTCATCATCATAATTTACCTTACCTTTTTCTTCATCAACAAGTTACCTCTCTCGCAGCTCTAATTATACTTCACTACCTAAATCCCACTTACCAAGCCTTAAACAAAAGTTAAAAAGGTTTTAAAAGCTAGAGAAATGCATTTAAAAACACAAAAATTTATATTTCAAAAAACAGGGGCTGTGCGTACGCACACCCCTGCCGTTCATACACACACGGCTAATGGGTAGTTGCATACGCAACCCTGATGACCGGATATTTTATATACTTTTTAACATTATTTTCATATAGTTTTTAGTATGTCTTGTTTAAGTTTTATTATATTTTCATAGGTTTTAGAGTGAAATTCACATTTTTAGATTCTACTTTGAGTTTGTGTGTTTTTATAGTCCATACTTTGCTTCCGAATTGGAGGCCTAAAACTAGCACTCAACACCAGCCTCCCGCACCCTTCTTAGTTGCGCTCTCTGTGCGTCTGCACAGGACCCTGTGCATCCACGCAAGACGCGTTCTGGGCAATAACAGGGCAACCTGCCCTGTTGAGAGGCAGCCCCCTCTTTTCTTCTTTTCTTTCCTTGCTCCCCTCTTTCACTCTTCTCTGCCCAGCAGCGCTGTCCCCGCCACCGCCGCCGCCAGCCCACCGCCGGCAACCTCTCCCTTCCTCGTTCTCTTACTTCTCTTCTCTTTCCTTTCTTTCTTTCTTTACCTTCTCTTTTCTCTATCCACCACCGGTGAGTTCTCTCTTCCGGTACTTTTTTTTTGGCAAACCCAACGCTGTGATTTCGCAGTGGCTATAAGAAGTGCCATTGTTCATCCCTAGTTGCTTTCAACCCCTATACATCAGGTTCTTATTTTTCCTTTTTCTTTATGTTTATATTTTTGAAATTGCTTCCATTTCTTTTATGTTGCTTAGATTAAATTAGTTGCTTTCTTTGTTGTTTCTTTGATTTGGAAAGTGTTGTTGTTTGATTGTTAGGTTGGTTATGATCAAATTTGAGCTTAATTGTGATGAACATGCACATTGCATACCACATTTTCTTTAAAATGCCTCAATGAACATTTTGTTTGATTTATATGACTTGGCCATCATCTGTGTCCAATTTATCTCTTGTTAGGCATATTGTATAAATTGTGCAACTTCTATTATGACTTTTGATGGTAATTATGTGACATGACCAATGCATTTCTTTGTTTGTCGATGTGCAATTTTGATTGAAAATGCATTGTGTTGTATGAGACTCAATTGACGTTGTTCATCTTGGAATTTAAAGGCTTTAGTGAGTAGACCTAATGAGCTCGGTTTCGTATAATTATCAATGTTTGAATTGTGACAAGGATAGTGATGACAAGTCATCTTAGCCTATTTTAACTAGTCTTTTTCTTTTGTTTTCATTAGAATTATGCACTTTCTTGAGCTACAAGCAAGCCAATTAGGTAGATTTTCATG
The DNA here is from genome assembly GCF_003086295.3 of Arachis hypogaea. Classification (NCBI taxonomy): domain Eukaryota; kingdom Viridiplantae; phylum Streptophyta; class Magnoliopsida; order Fabales; family Fabaceae; genus Arachis; species Arachis hypogaea. The sequence continues at coordinate 104,715,520 of NC_092046.1, read as the reverse complement.
TTTCCTTTGATTGAATCAACCATGTATGAATTCATGCTATTTCATGAGGTTTTATACTATAATTGTCACATATTATGAACGAATGAACATCTCATGATTTTAAGCATAGCTTTGATGTGTTTGGTTGATTAATGATAGGTGAAGAAAGCTTGGAGAAAGGTTGAAGCAAGAAGGAATAGCTAGGAATAAAGAGAAGACAATGGAATAAGTGAAATTGAACCAGGAAGCAAAAAGCTGGACCTAAAGTTAGCCTCAAACTTTTGCACAAACTTTTGGGTGAAAAGTTAGCCCCAACGTTAGCCCCTAACTTTTGGGCTAACGTTGGAACTTGAAAATCACTCCCTGGGTACCAAAAGTTTGCGCCAACGTTAGCCTCTAACTTTGAGGCTAACGTTGGCACATGAAAATCACCCCTGGGCACCAAAAGTTTGCGCCAACGTTAGCCCCTAACTTTGAGGCTAACGTTGGCATGAGAAAAACACTCCCTGGGCACCAAAAGTTTGCGCCAACGTTAGCCCCTAACTTTGAAGCTAACGTTGGCACATGAAGACTACAAGGGGAGGAGCAAAAGTTTGCGCCAACGTTAGCCCCTAACTTTTGGGCTAACGTTGGCGCCATAAGTGCACCAAGGAAGGCCAACGTTGGTGCAAAAGTTAGACCCCTAACTTTTGCACCAACGTGAGTATCAGCAAAATATGGGGGCTGATATAAAAAGTTGGACCAAAAGTTAGACCCTAACTTTTGCTCCAACTTTTGGTCCAACTTTTGCAAAACTCCAACCCGGTTCATTTGGTTCACTTTGGTTCTTCTCCAAACTCCAAGAGCAATCAACCAAGGCCTCTTTCAACCCAATTCCACCAAGAGCAAAGGCCCAACTCAAGGCTTGAAGATCATTTGAAGAAAGTGTATAAATAGGATAGAATTCAAGTTCTTCGGGAGCTTTCCTTTTGAGTTTTCATAATAGTTTTTCGGAGAGCTTTGGATATTGAGTGATCTTTAATTTCTTAGTCTTGGGGAAGGAGAATTCACTTCTCTTCCTCTTAGTTTTATTGCTTTCAATTTCAATTACAATTGTCTTGGATCTTGGGTTGGAGAATTGAAGAAATTCTGTTTCAATCTCATCCTTGGATCTCTCTGTTTATTTACTGCAATTGCATTTCCGTTTCTGTTACTTGCTTCTTATTTACTTTCCTTGCAATTGTTCTTGTTGGATCTAGGAAGGCATTGAGACCTAGACTTGGTTTTCTAGTCTCTGGGTCCTGAGATCTGAATTCCCAATTTACATTTTGTTTCTTGCTTTTAATGTTCATTTACCTTACTGCTTCAAGATCCGATTCAACCCAAATACTCTTTTACTTTTCTGTTTGATGCAATTTATTTTTCTTTGTTTAAATTCAGCAAATCCAACTCCCAATCCCCTTTACATTCCGAGCCATTTACATTTCTTGCACTTTAAGATTCCGCAATTTACATTTCTTGCACTCTAAGTTTCTGCCATTTAATTTCTTGTTCTTTAAGATTCAGCAATTTAATTTCCTGCTCTCTTTAATTTCATGCAATTTAAATTCTGCAAATCACAAATCAACCAATCAAATCTTGATTTGCTTGACTAAATTAACCACTAAGCTAAAATTGCTCAATCCTTCAATCCCTGTGGGATCGACCTCACTCCCGTGAGTTTTTATTACTTGATGCGACCCGGTACACTTGCCGGTTAGATTTGTGTGTTTTGGGAGAAATTCGTTCCTCCACCAAAATAACTCATCAAGTTTTTGGCGCCGTTGCCGGGGATTGATTAGATTGACAATGATTAAGTAAGGTGGTGATCTAGATCAAGCACTTTTTCTTTATTTTTCTCTAATTTTGACTAACCCACTAACTGTTTGAATTTTTGCTTAAGCTAACTAAAACTTCATTCTAGCAGTAGATTGAAGTGTCAATGGTTTGTGTGTTTCTTATGTTCTGCTTGTATGTCAGGTACAAGAAGACCCACACCCACCTTTCATGAACAAGACGAAAGAATCCTCCGAAGGCTAAGAAGAGAAGCAAGAGAAAAAAATGTTGCTGGAGAGGAAGAATCAAATGAAGAATATCATGAATTGGAGGAACACTCAACAAATCCAACAAATCCACCAGTGAGAATGGCCAACAACAATGGTCAACCCCAGAGGAGAGTCTTGGCTTCATATACACTTGCTAATCCAAGGCATTGTGGGAGTAGCATTCTTACCCCAAATGTCGATGCAAATAACTTTGAATTGAAGCCCCAACTGATCACCTTGGTGCAGAACAATTGTTCCTATGGAGGAGGCCCCTTGGAAGATCCAAACCAGCACCTATCCACCTTCCTGAGGATATGTAACACAGTGAAGACCAATGGTGTGCATCCTGACAGTTACAAATTGCTGCTATTTCCATTTTCCCTCAAAGACAAAGCCACTCAATGGTTGGAGTCATTTCCAAGAGATAGCATCAACAACTGGGATGATCTAGTAACCAATTTTCTTGCCAAGTTTTACCCACCTCAAAGAGTTATTAGATTGAAGACTGAAGTACAAACATTCACACAAATGGATGCTGAACCCTTGTATGAGGCATGGGAACGATACAAAGCTCTAATCAGGAAGTGCCCTCCTGAGATGTTTAATGAATGGGATAAACTCCAAAATTTCTATGAAGGACTGACAATGAAAGCTCAAGAGGCACTTGACTATTCAGCAGGAGGCTCAATGCAACTCATGAAGACAGCTGAAGAAGCTCAGAACCTCATTGACATGGTGGCTAACAACCAATATTTCTTTGGCCATCAGAGACAACACCAACCATCACTAAGGAAAGGAGTGTTAGAAATGGAAGGGGTTGACACCCTCCTAGCTCAAAACAAGATAATGCAGCAGCAGATTCAAGAACAATTTGAGCAGATGGCTAAAAAGATTGATAGTTTACAAGTTGCAGCAGTGAATACAAGCCAACCATCAACCACATGGGGAAATGAAGAAAACCAAGAAAATCAGCAGCAGGAACAACCTCAATATGTGCACAACCAAGGCTCATGCCAAAATGAGGTTTATGGTGACACCTACAATCCATCCTGGAAGAACCATCCAAATCTCAGATGGGGAGATAACCACACCCACAGCCAGCAACCGTGGCAGAAAAACTCAAACCAAAACAACTCAAGAAACACAACTTACTCAAACCACGACCAGCAAAACGCTAATAATAATCAATACAAGAAACCACAAAATACATATCAACCACCCCACCACAATCCACAAACTCATCAAAATAGCATTTCCGCACCAACATCTAACCCCCAAAACTACCACACTACCCCTACAAATAACTTCCAGCAACCACATTCCACCCCCATCATACCACCAATAGACCATCATGAAAGTAGAATTTCAAGTCTTGAGGCAGCCATACAAGCAATTGCTCAGTCCACTCAAAGCTTGGTCAAAATGCAAGAGAGAAATGAAGCTACCATGAAGAGCCTTGAACGACAAGTGGGACAATTGGCCAAACAAGCTGAACGGCCAACCAATGTTCTCCCAAGTGATACAATCTCCAATCCAAAGGACAAAGGAAAAGCTACAAAGTGGGAAGAGTGCAAAGCAATCATAGTGGGAAGTGAAAAGACTAGGGAGAAGGAAGCCATCAATCAAGAAGAACATAACAGAGAAGTTCCACAAGAAGAGACAGAAGAGAGAAGTGAAGAGAAGAGAAAAACCAAGAATGCAAAAAGCTCAAAGAAAGATGTGGACATCCTTGAAACACAGCTACAAGAGAAGAAGGAAGGGATGAAGCCATATATCCCTAAACTTCCATATCCTCAAAAATTCAAAAAAGAAAACGAGGATAAGCAATACTCAAAGTTCCTGAACATATTCAAGACACTCAGCATGAATATTCCGTTCTTAGAAGCACTTGAACAGATGCCATTATATGCCAAATTTATGAAAGAAGTGCTAACAAAGAAAAGACCCTTGAAGGAAGGACAGATTATTGAAATGACAATGGAGTGTAGTGCTATTCTTCAAAGAGGTCTACCAGAGAAGAAGGATGATCCTGGAAGGTTTTATATACCTTGTACCATAGGAAACATAACTATTGAGAAATCATTCTGTGACCTTGGTGCAAGTATAAACTTGATGCCTCTATCTCTTATGAGGAAGCTTAAAATTTCTGAGCTGAAGTCCACACGAATAGTTCTCCAAATGGCTGACAAGTCCATTCAACAAGCACTTGGAGTTGTAGAGAATGTGCTGGTAAAAGTGGGAAAATTCCTTCTCCCAGTTGATTTTGTCATCCTGGATATGGAGGAGGATCCTAACACCCCCATCATCCTAGGGAGGCCTTTTCTTGCTACGGGCAGAGCACTGATAGATGTTGAAAAAGGGGAATTGTTGCTGAGAGTGCATGATGAGCACCTAGCATTCCATGTTTTTAAAACCCCACATGAACCCACTCAAGAAGAAGAGTGTACGGAGGATAAGGCCAGAGATAAAAGTTTGAAGGAGGTAGTCAATGAGTTAGCTCCAAGACTCCCAAATCCATGCTTTAAAGAAGTAGAGATGGTGCAACAGACCAAAGAAATCAAGGAGGGACTAGATCCAAAATCTCCAGATGAGAAATTCAACATCTCAGATAAGGAACCACCAAGGCATGGAGTATCTTTTGAGAAAGAAAAGAAGAAGAGGCCAAGAGGGTGGAAAAATAAGAAAATCCCCACTGAAGGCTTTTCACCAGGGGATAAAGTAGTGTTAAACACACAACCAATGAAGATGTCTCCACAATCATCTGAATATTACACTGTGAACCGGGTCCTTTCACTTGAACACTTAGAGATCATCAAAGAGGAGACTAGAAGGAAGTTCACAGTAAGAGGAGAAAAGTTGAGGCACTATGATTTTCAGCCCCCATGATCAAAGAATGAAGGATGTCAAGCTAGTGACATTAAAAGAGCGCTTGTTGGGAGGCAACCCAACCTGAGGTAGTTCATTTTTTAGCTAGTCCAATAAAAAGATTAAGTAGATTCACCTGTACTGTAAGGAGCTAAGTTTGGTGTTGCACACCAAAACAATTTAAGAGAGAATGAAGGATTCTAAGTTTGGTGTTCCACCGAAATCTCATTTAAAAACACATTCTCACCTTCTGCATAAAGGGTTGCTAGCTCCAAGCAATTAGATGAATTATTTAATCATTTTCTGTTTCTAGTTTTTAGTTTTATTGCCTTTAGCAAAGACACAAGGATTTCACATGTGGTTAACTTGATGCATCAGAGGCAGTGGCGAGGGACTAAGTTTGGTGTTCACACACCAAAGTAAGTTCAAAAGCCTACAAGAAAGTCTTGCACACTAACCAATTACCTAAGGGCTTGAGAAACAAGCAACTTCCATTAACTCTGCAGGAATTCAATCACTCTCTTGGAAGGGCTACACACCATTAGCTAAGAGTAAGAAGAAGAAGCCACCAAGAGGTTGTATTGTTACTTAACTCTATCAGCATTGAATTACTCTAAACTGGAAGTTTGAATGAGCTCATCTTGACAGTAACTATTAGTTTAGTAATTATGCATCCTGTCTGTTTAAGTAGTCCTTGCATCATTAGTAGTCATTCTAGTTAGTAGTCTTTGCATTATGTTTGTTTTTCTTAAACTAAGTAAGCTAGTCTAAGTGTGTGCTTGTGTGTTTACTTTCACTTAACTCAAAGCATGTTTTGTCCCCTGCATCTTTAAGTTCAATAAAAGAAATGTTTGAATGTGAAGTAAGATAGTCTCTGTTAGATAGAAGTAGAATAAAAGTAAGTGGTGGTATGTGTGTGATTGTATAATAGCTCACTTTTAGTGAATAAAGAGCTAGGATATCTCCTTCTAAGTATAGAGTGGCCTACTGTCTATGAATCTCAATCGAATAAAAATCCTTGGTTAGAAAGAAAAACAAAAAGAAAGAAAAAAAGAAGTGGCAGAACAAAAGAAAAACAAAAAGAAACAAAGCTGGACACCAATAGCTTGAACCTTAGAATATATGCCTCTGGTGTCTTTGTATTAGGATCTGCTTGGATTATTAAGCTTTTTGGAGTGCATCAACACTCGGTGACTTGGGTTAACTAACCCGGGATCATCAGCTGAAAGTCCACTATCAAGAGCAACCTAACTACAAGGCACTTAGTAGCCCAAAGAGGTGCTGGGCATCAATGTTCTAAGAAGGAATGTGAGCCAAGTGTCTATAGTGAATAATGTGTCAAGTATAAAGAAAAGGAAATGAACTTGCTACACATGACACTCAAATAAAGCTTATAAACAAAGTAATAGCCAAGAATAAAGGAATAATGAGAGGTCATAGCAGTATGTTACTTGAAGCTTGAAGGAGACTTTCTAGGCCTAGGAGTCAATAAGAAGTGAGTATTTACATATCCACACAAAATCCCATGAACTATCAATAATACTCTGCTAGCATGAACATCCTCTTCCATTTCATTCTTTCTTCTCAATAAATCTTTTCTTGCTTGGGGACAAGCAAGCTTTAAGTTTGGTGTTGTGATGACAAGTCATCTTAGCCTATTTTAACTAGTCTTTTTCTTTTGTTTTCATTAGAATTATGCACTTTCTTGAGCTACAAGCAAGCCAATTAGGTAGATTTTCATGTTTCCTTTGATTGAATCAACCATGTATGAATTAATGCTATTTCATGAGGTTTTATACTATAATTGTCACATATTATGAAAGAATGAACATCTCATGATTTTAAGCATAGCTTTGATGTGTTTGGTTGATTAATGATAGGTGAAGAAAGCTTGGAGAAAGGTTGAAGCAAGAAGGAATAGCTAGGAGTAAAGAGAAGACAATGGAATAAGTGAAATTGAACCAGGAAGGAAAAAGCTGGACCTAAAGTTAGCGTCAAACTTTTGCACAAACTTTTGGGTGAAAAGTTAGCCCCAACGTTAGCCCCTAACTTTTGGGCTAACGTTGGAACTTGAAAATCACTCCCTGGGTACCAAAAGTTTGCGCCAATGTTAGCCCCTAACTTTGAGGCTAACGTTGGCACATGAAAATCACCCTTGGGCACCAAAAGTTTGCGCCAACGTTAGCCCCTAACTTTGAGGCTAACGTTGGCATGAGAAAAACACTCCCTGGGCACCAAAAGTTTGCGCCAACGTTAGCCCCTAACTTTGAGGCTAACGTTGGCACATGAAGACTACAAGGGGAGGAGCAAAAGTTTGCGCCAACGTTAGCCCCTAACTTTTGGGCTAACGTTGGCGCCATAAGTGCACCAAGGAAGGCCAACGTTGGTGCAAAAGTTAAACCCCTAACTTTTGCACCAACGTGAGTATCAGCAAAATATGGGGGCTGATATGAAAAGTTGGACCAAAAGTTAGACCCTAACTTTTGCTCCAACTTTTGGTCCAACTTTTGCAAAACTCCAACCCGGTTCATTTGGTTCACTTTGGTTCTTCTCCAAACTCCAAGAGCAATCAACCATGGCCTCTTTCAACCCAATTCCACCAAGAGCAAAGGCCCAACTCAAGGCTTGAAGATCATTTGAAGAAAGTGTATAAATAGGATAGAATTCAAGTTCTTCGGGAGCTTTCCTTTTGAGTTTTCATAATAGTTTTTCGGAGAGCTTTGGATATTGAATGATCTTTAATTTCTTAGTCTTAGGGAAGGAGAATTCACTTCTCTTCCTCTTAGTTTTATTGCTTTCAATTTCAATTACAATTGTCTTGGATCTTGGGTTGGAGAATTGAAGAAATTCTGTTTTAATCTCATCCTTGGATCTCTCTGTTTATTTACTGCAATTGCATTTCCGTTTCTGTTACTTGCTTCTTATTTACTTTCCTTGCAATTTACAATTCCCTTGCAATTGTTCTTGTTGGATCTAGGAAGGCATTGAGATCTAGACTTGGTTTTCTAGTCTCTGGGTCCTGAGATCTGAATTCCCAATTTACATTTTGTTTCTTGCTTTTAATGTTCATTTACCTTACTGCTTCAAGATCCGATTCAACCCAAATACTCTTTTACTTTTCTGTTTGATGCAATTTATTTTTCTTTGTTTAAATTCAGCAAATCCAACTCCCAATCCCCTTTACATTCCAAGCCATTTACATTTCTTGCACTTTAAGATTCCGCAATTTACATTTCTTGCACTCTAAGTTTCTGCCATTTAGTTTCTTATTCTTTAAGATTCAGCAATTTAATTTCCTGCTCTCTTTAATTTCATGCAATTTAAATTCTGCAAATCACAAATCACCCAATCAAATCTTGATTCGCTTGACTAAATTAACCACTAAGCTAAAATTGCTCAATCCTTCAATCCCTGTGGATCGACCTCACTCCCGTGAGTTTTTATTACTTGATGCGACCCGGTACACTTGCCGGTTAGATTTGTGTGTTTTGGGAGAAATTCGTTCCTCTACCAAAATAACTCATCAAGTTTTTGGCGCCGTTGCCGGGGATTGATTAGATTGACAATGATTAAGTAAGGTGGTGATCTAGATCAAGCACTTTTTCTTTATTTTTCTCTAATTTTGACTAACCCACTAACTATTTAAATTTTTGCTTAAGCTAACTAAAACTTCATTCTAGCAGTAGATTGAAGTGTCACTGGTTTGTGTGTTTCTTATGTTCTGCTTGTATGTCAGGTACAAGAAGACCCACACCCACCTTTCATGAACAAGACGAAAGAATCCTCCGAAGGCTAAGAAGAGAAGCAAGAGAAAAAAATGTTGCTGGAGAGGAAGAATCAGATGAAGAATATCATGAATTGGAGGAACACTCAACAAATCCAACAAATCCACCAGTGAGAATGGCCAACAACAATGGTCAACCCCAGAGGAGAGTCTTGGCTTCATATACACTTGCTAATCCAAGGCATTGTGGGAGTAGCATTCTTACCCCAAATGTCGATGCAAATAACTTTGAATTGAAGCCCCAACTCATCACCTTGGTGCAGAACAATTGTTCCTATGGAGGAGGCCCCTTGGAAGATCCAAACCAGCACCTATCCACCTTCCTGAGGATATGTAACACAGTGAAGACCAATGGTGTGCATCCTGACAGTTACAAATTGCTGCTATTTCCATTTTCCCTCAAAGACAAAGCCACTCAATGGTTGGAGTCATTTCCAAGAGATAGCATCAACAACTGGGATGATCTAGTAACCAATTTTCTTGCCAAGTTTTACCCACCTCAAAGAGTTATTAGATTGAAGACTGAAGTACAAACATTCACACAAATGGATGCTGAACCCTTGTATGAGGCATGGGAACGATACAAAGCTCTAATCAGGAAGTGCCCTCCTGAGATGTTTAATGAATGGGATAAACTCCAAAATTTCTATGAAGGACTGACAATGAAAGCTCAAGAGGCACTTGACTATTCAGCAGGAGGCTCAATGCAACTCATGAAGACAGCTGAAGAAGCTCAGAACCTCATTAACATGGTGGCTAACAACCAATATTTCTTTGGCCATCAGAGACAACACCAACCATCACTAAGGAAAGGAGTGTTAGAAATGGAAGGGGTTGACACCCTCCTAGCTCAAAACAAGATAATGCAGCAGCAGATTCAAGAACAATTTGAGAAGATGGCTAAAAAGATTGATAGTTTACAAGTTGCAGCAGTGAATACAAGCCAACCATCAACCACATGGGGAAATGAAGAAAACCAAGAAAATCAGCAGCAGGAACAACCTCAATATGTGCACAACCAAGGCTCATGCCAAAATGAGGTTTATGGTGACACCTACAATCCATCCTGGAAGAACCATCCAAATCTCAGATGGGGAGATAACCACACCCACAGCCAGCAACCGTGGCAGAAAAACTCAAACCAAAACAACTCAAGAAACACAACTTACTCAAACCACGACCAGCAAAACGCTAATAATAATCAATACAAGAAACCACAAAATACATATCAACCACCCCACCACAATCCACAAACTCATCAAAATAGCATTTCCGCACCAACATCTAACCCCCAAAACTACCACACTACCCCTACAAATAACTTCCAGCAACCACATTCCACCCCCATCATACCACCAATAGACCATCATGAAAGTAGAATTTCAAGTCTTGAGGCAGCCATACAAGCAATTGCTCAGTCCACTCAAAGCTTGGTCAAAATGCAAGAGAAAAATGAAGCTACCATGAAGAGCCTTGAACGACAAGTGGGACAATTGGCCAAACAAGCTGAACGGCCAACCAATGTTCTCCCAAGTGATACAATCTCCAATCCAAAGGACAAAGGAAAAGCTACAAAGTGGGAGGAGTGCAAAGCAATCATAGTGGGAAGTGAAAAGACTAGGGAGAAGGAAGCCATCAATCAAGAAGAACACAACAGAGAAGTTCCACAAGAAGAGACAGAAGAGAGAAGTGAAGAGGAGAGAAAAACCAAGAATGCAAAAAGCTCAAAGAAAGATGTGGACATCCTTGAAACACAGCTACAAGAGAAGAAGGAAGGGATGAAGCCATATATCCCTAAACTTCCATATCCTCAAAAATTCAAAAAAGAAAACGAGGATAAGCAATACTCAAAGTTCCTGAACATATTCAAGACACTCAGCATCAATATTCCGTTCTTAGAAGCACTTGAACAGATGCCATTATATGCCAAATTTATGAAAGAAGTGCTAACAAAGAAAAGACCCTTGAAGGAAGGACAGATTATTGAAATGACAATGGAGTGTAGTGCTATTCTCCAAAGAGGTCTACCAGAGAAGAAGGATGATCCTGGAAGGTTTTATATACCTTGTACCATAGGAAACATAACTACTGAGAAATCATTCTGTGACCTTGGTGCAAGTATAAACTTGATGCCTCTATCTCTTATGAGGAAGCTTAAAATTTTTGAGCTGAAGTCCACACGAATAGTTCTCCAAATGGCTGACAAGTCCATTCAACAAGCACTTGGAGTTGTAGAGAATGTGCTGGTAAAAGTGGGAAAATTCCTTCTCCCAGTTGATTTTGTCATCCTGGATATGGAGGAGGATCCTAACACCCCCATCATCCTAGGGAGGCCTTTTCTTGCTACGGGCAGAGCACTGATAGATGTTGAAAAAGGGGAATTGTTGTTGAGAGTGCATGATGAGCACCTAGCATTCCATGTTTTTAAAACCCCACATGAACCCACTCAAGAAGAAGAGTGTACGGAGGATAAGGCCAGAGATAAAAGTTTGAAGGAGGTAGTCAATGAGTTAGCTCCAAGACTCCCAAATTCATGCTTTAAAGAAGTAGAGATGGTGCAACAGACCAAAGAAATCAAGGAGGGACTAGATCCAAAATCTCCAGATGAGAAATTCAACATCTCAGATAAGGAACCACCAAGGCATGGAGTATCTTTTGAGAAAGAAAAGAAGAAGAGGCCAAGAGGGTGGAAAAACAAGAAAATCCCCACTGAAGGCTTTTCACCAGGGGATAAAGTAGTGCTAAACACACAACCAATGAAGATGTCTCCACAATCATCTGAATATTACACTGTGAACCGGGTCCTTTCACTTGAACACTTAGAGATCATCAAAGAGGAGACTGGAAGGAAGTTCACAGTAAGAGGAGAAAAGTTGAGGCACTATGATTTTCAGCCCCCATGATCAAAGAATGAAGGATGTCAAGCTAGTGACATTAAAAGAGCGCTTGTTGGGAGGCAACCCAACCTGAGGTAGTTCTTTTTTTAGCTAGTCCAATAAAAAGATTAAGTAGATTCACCTGTACTGTAAGGAGCTAAGTTTGGTGTTGCACACCAAAACAATTTAAGAGAGAATGAAGGATTCTAAGTTTGGTGTTCCACCGAAATCTCATTTAAAAACACATTCTCACCTTCTGCATAAAGGGTTGCTAGCTCCAAGCAATCAGATGAATTATTTAATCATTGTCTGTTTCTAGTTTTTAGTTTTATTGCCTTTAGCAAAGACACAAGGATTTCACATGTGGTTAACTTGATGCATCAGAGGCAGTGGCGAGGGACAAAGTTTGGTGTTCACACACCAAAGTAAGTTCAAAAGCCTACAAGAAAGTCTTGCACACTAACCAATTACCTAAGGGCTTGAGAAACAAGCAACTTCCATTAACTCTGCAGGAATTCAATCACTCTCTTGGAAGGGCTACACACCATTAGCTAAGAGTAAGAAGAAGAAGCCACCAAGAGGTTGTATTGTTACTTAACTCTATCAGCATTGAATTACTCTAAACTGGAAGTTTGAATGAGCTCATCTTGACAGTAACTATTAGTTTAGTAATTATGCATCCTGTCTGTTTAAGTAGTCCTTGCATCATTAGTAGTCATTCTAGTTAGTAGTCTTTGTATTATGTTTGTTTTTCTTAAAATAAGTAAGCAAGTCGAAGTGTGTGCTTGTGTGTTTACTTTCACTTAACTCAAAGCATGTTTTGTCCCCTGCATCTTTAAGTTCAATAAAAGAAATGTTTGAATGTGAAGTAAGATAGTCTCTGTTAGATAGAAGTAGAATAAAAGTAAGTGGTGGTATGTGTGTGATTGTATAATAGCTCACTTTTAGTGAATAAAGAGCTAGGATATCTCCTTCTAAGTATAGAGTGGCCTACTGTCTATGAATCTCAATCGAATAAAAATTCTTGGTTAGAAAGAAAAACAAAAAGAAAGAAAAAAAGAAGTGGCAGAACAAAAGAAAAACAAAAAGAAACAAAGCTGGACACCAATAGCTTGAACCTTAGAATATATGCCTGTGGTGTCTTTGTATTAGGATCTGCTTGGATTATTAAGCTCTTTGGAGTCCATCAAAACTCGGTGACTTGGGTTAACTAACCCGGGATCATCAGCTGAAAGTCCACTATCAAGAGCAACCTAACTACAAGGCACTTAGTAGCCCAAAGAGGTGCTGGGCATCAATGTTCTAAGAAGGAATGTGAGCCAAGTGTCTATAGTGAATAATGTGTCAAGTATAAAGAAAAGGAAATGAACTTGCTACACATGACACTCAAATAAAGCTTATAAACAAAGTAATAGCCAAGAATAAAGGAATAATGAGAGGTCATAGCAGTATGTTACTTGAAGCTTGAAGGAGACTTTCTAGGCCTAGGAGTCAATAAGAAGTGAGTATTTACATATCCACACAAAATCCCATGAACTATCAATAATACTCTGCTAGCATGAACATCCTCTTCCATTTCATCCTTTCTTCTCAATAAATCTTTTCTTGCTTGGGGACAAGCAAGCTTTAAGTTTGGTGTTGTGATGACAAGTCATCTTAGCCTATTTTAACTAGTCTTTTTCTTTTGTTTTCATTAGAATTATGCACTTTCTTGAGCTACAAGCAAGCCAATTAGGTAGATTTTCATGTTTCCTTTGATTGAATCAACCATGTATGAATTCATGCTATTTCATGAGGTTTTATACTATAATTGTCACATATTATGAAAGAATAAACATCTCATGATTTTAAGCATAGCTTTGATGTGTTTGGTTGATTAATGATAGGTGAAGAAAGCTTGGAGAAAGGTTGAAGCAAGAAGGAATAGCTAGGAGTAAAGAGAAGACAATGGAATAAGTGAAATTGAACCAGGAAGGAAAAAGCTGGACCTAAAGTTAGCCTCAAACTTTTGCACAAACTTTTGGGTGAAAAGTTAGCCCCAACGTTAGCCCCTAACTTTTGGGCTAACGTTGGAACTTGAAAATCACTCCCTGGGTACCAAAAGTTTGCGCCAACATTAGCCCCTAACTTTGAGGCTAACGTTGGCACATGAACATCACCCCTGGGCACCAAAAGTTTGCGCCAACGTTAGCCCCTAACTTTGAGGCTAACGTTGGCATGAGAAAAACACTCCCTGGGCACCAAAAGTTTGCGCCAACGTTAGCCCCTAACTTTGAGGCTAACGTTGGCACATGAAGACTACAAGGGGAGGAGCAAAAGTTTGCGCCAACGTTAGCCCCTAACTTTTGGGCTAACGTTGGCGCCATAAGTGCACCAAGGAAGGCCAACGTTGGTGCAAAAGTTAGACCCCTAACTTTTGCACCAACGTGAGTATCAGCAAAATATGGGGGCTGATATGAAAAGTTGGACCAAAAGTTAGACCCTAACTTTTGCTCCAACTTTTGGTCCAACTTTTGCAAAACTCCAACTCGGTTTATTTGGTTCACTTTGGTTCTTCTCCAAACTCCAAGAGCAATCAACCAAGGCCTCTTTCAACCCAATTCCACCAAGAGCAAAGGCCCAACTCAAGGCTTGAAGATCATTTGAAGAAAGTGTATAAATAGGATAGAATTCAAGTTCTTCGGGAGCTTTCCTTTTGAGTTTTCATAATAGTTTTTCGGAGAGCTTTGGATATTGAGTGATCTTTAATTTCTTAGTCTTGGGAAGGAGAATTCACTTCTCTTCCTCTTAGTTTTATTGCTTTCAATTTCAATTACAATTGTCTTGGATCTTGGGTTGGAGAATTGAAGAAATTCTGTTTCAATCTCATCCTTGGATCTCTCTGTTTATTTACTGCAATTGCATTTCCGTTTCTGTTACTTGCTTCTTATTTACTTTCTTTGCAATTTACAATTCCCTTGCAATTGTTCTTGTTGGATCTAGGAAGGCATTGAGATCTAGACTTGGTTTTCTAGTCTCTGGGTCCTGAGATCTGAATTCCCAATTTACATTTTGTTTCTTGCTTTTAATGTTCATTTACCTTACTGCTTCAAGATCCGATTCAACCCAAATACTCATTTACTTTTCTGTTTGATGCAATTTATTTTTCTTTGTTTAAATTCAGAAAATCCAACTCCCAATCCCCTTTACATTCCAAGCCATTTACATTTCTTGCACTTTAAGATTCCGCAATTTACATTTCTTGCACTCTAAGTTTCTGCCATTTAATTTCTTGTTCTTTAAGATTCAGCAATTTAATTTCCTGCTCTCTTTAATTTCATGCAATTTAAATTCTTCAAATCACAAATCACCCAATCAAATCTTGATTGGCTTGACTAAATTAACCACTAAGCTAAAATTGCTCAATCCTTCAATCCCTGTGGGATCGACCTCACTCCCGTGAGTTTTTATTACTTGATGCGACCCGGTACACTTGCCGGTTAGATTTGTGTGTTTTGGGAGAAATTCGTTCCTCCACCAAAATAACTCATCAGATAGTAATCTCAATTACCTAAGTCTTAGCCAAGAGTCCCTTATCTTGCTTCCTTTAATTGTTTGTTTGATTTACTTTTCTTGCCATTTATTTTATTGCCCCCTTGTTAATCAAACCCCCCTTGCTTTCTCATAGCCAATAATTGACCACTTCATTGCTATCCTCGTGAGATGACCCGGAGTCTAAATACTTCGGTTATAAATTCATTGGGTTTGTTCTTTGTGACAACCAAAATTTAATTTGATTTGAGGATTGTTTGTTAGTTTGGAGCTATGCTTACAACGAAGTTCTTATTTCTACTCGAGAAATTCTAAACCATCGAGTAAATCTCTGCATCACTAATCCACGACTTCGTTGGGGACTTCTCGAGACACCAGTTCAGCTGAGGTATGGGGAGATTAGAGTCTTTGTGGTAAAGGCTCGAATCCAAAGTCGCAGCATTCTCTGATTCGGAAGATTCGACCTTGTCTGTGGCGTTTTGAGTAGGATCACTAAGGAGAATGAACTGCAGGAGCTTCACCCTCAATAAGAATGGATCCAAACTAACCCTGGGATTCAGATATGGAGGAGCATTGGTGACCTCTGAACCGGCATTGATAACATACAGCCTGCCATAAAAGAAATCACTCACAGTTCAAGAAGATAGTAAGACCGGATTAATCCAGAAGAATAAAGCATCTTCAAGCCTTAACCATCTTCTTATCATTGTAAACATATCAAGCTAGTTAAGTTCTCATTATTTTCTTTTTATGCATTTAAAAAAATCCAACAACTATTCTATCCACCTAACTAAGATCTACAAGATAACCATAGCTTGCTTCAAACCACAATCCTCGTGGGATCGACCCTGACTTGCTCAGGTATTACTTAGACGACCCAGTGCACTTGCTGGTTCACTTGTACGAAGTGTGGGAATTTGTTCATCAAACCCCCTTGCTCGCATATGCGAATGTTCCAACCTAAATGGACTACTCGTGTCGCGTGTGTTCCTCGCGTACTAATGCTTAGCAAAAATCTCAAAAAAGCTGTTAAGCCCAGAATTTCTGTTTTGCATACCAAACTTTGATCGTGCATAACTTTGTCATTTTAAAATATTTTTCATCCATTCTTCAAACGATGTAAACCTCTCGAACTAAATTTTCTTTCAAGTTAAATTTGATAAAATTCAGAGGTCTGGAGGCCAAGTTATGCTCCACCAAAGTTGGTCAAAAATCATAGTTTTCATTAAGCCTTACAAACCTAAACTTTCAAAATATTTCAAATAACAACCTTTCAAAAACCAAACCATATCAGCATCAAGCACTCCCAATTCATATTTCCAACATTCTTCAATACCCCTCACCTACTCCACCACACACCAATTCACAATTATAATCACTTCACACAAACATTCATATCCAAACAACATCATATCTAGTCATCCACTCCTATACACATATATATATACATCATCAAACATCGCAAACTTTGCCCACCACCATCAATTTTCTCATGCCACTATTCATCAACCCAACGATTTCATAACAATTCAACACAAAATGCATATCAATACATGGTTCAACCTTCACATACATTAATACACATTACATTTAATTCAATCTCATACTCACTTATCAAATATCATCATTATTCATTCAAATCGTCATCTCATCAATCATTAACCATAAGAATCAACCACCAATCCATTCTCATCCCAATACAACATTTTTCATTAATTCTACTAAGCATTTAACATAGTCATACATTCCATCATATCCTATGGTCATCTAGCCTAAGTCTTTATGCCACATTATATTTTATTTCGAAAAACCAAAACCATACTTTGGCCGATTTTCCGTTAATCCCAGAACACCTTAAGCGTCCACCATTAACAAATATCCACAGCCTCAAAGTTCACGCTAAAGCTCCCAACTTTGCTAATTTGCGTCCAATATCACCAAATTGTTTCCATGTACACAATTCAATCTAAATTTCATACAACAACACTAGGATTACTTAAGGGTTTACAAATTCAGTAATTTGATAACTGCTAGGGTTATCTCACCTTACCAACGCGAAATTGGGACAAGACCCAGCAAGTTCACGAAGCCAATTCGGTCCTAAACACCAAAATTACACAATTTCTCAATACTAAACCCAATTAATTTTTGAAAATTAGGGCTGAGATGCATGGAGTGAAAATGAGACTTATAATGAAATTGTTGGATCGGTCTTGTAGAGCTCATCGCTGCGGATGCTGGGTCACAAACGGTGCGGCGATCGAAACTCCAGATCAAAAGTTATGTGAGGTTGAACTATTGAATGAGGGTTTGGCCACCTTTCTCCTCCTCCATGCAAGATTTCAGCATGGGTCTCATTTGGAAGAGAGAAGAAGAGTTGAAGCTCTTTTATGTTTTTGAGTTAGGCTGTGCCTTGGGCCCATTATGGGCCCGGTTCGTCCGGTTCGGCTCATTTGACCTAATCCTGGCCAAATTTTTTAAAATTAGTGTCAAAATTCTTATTTTAATTAGTTCTACCTCACTAAACTATAAAATTCTATTTTCTAATTTATTTGATTAATAATTAATTTATTAGCTAATTATTCAATAATTTCGCAGGACTTACAAATCGCATTCTTTAAAGGTGTAAAGAAGCAAGAAGCAAGAAAAAACAAAATAGAAGGCAAGTTAGAAAGCTAAGAAATAAACACATCAAGTCAGAAGAATAAAGTAATTTGCAAGACGGAAGAACAGGATGAAGACAAATTCTAAAGCGTAACTACACACTCACACTTGGACTCTTGGTCGCCTATCAACAAAGGGGGATTTAGATTTTTTGAGCCAAAAATCGCTAATAAAATATCAGTAATTTATCGATTCTCGTGACCTAGTCCCTCGTAGCTCATCTTTATTAAATAGTTGGAGCTGGCACCAAAACTTTAATATGTTGCTATACACCTTTCACCCTGAAGGGTGAGCTACAAGGGATGACGACCCTGACCCGACCTTACTTTGAAGTAGGTTTCTTTGAAACCGTGAAACGAATCCTCAAAAAGCCTAAAGATCCGCCGATTCTGTATATCCCGGAAGGAAAGGTACCCCTTTTTTGCTTTCCTTCCCGGGAGGGGTTGGTGAGTAAGAAGAAGTAGAGGATGATATTGACGGAGGTTAGGAGTTCCAACTATTCACACACCATCTCAAAGCAGCGGATGGTGGCCCAGCTGTTTGGGTGAAGTTGTGACGGGGCGACGTCACATCGGTTCAAAGGGCCATGACTAAAGGTGAAAAAGGGAGACGAACTCCCAACGAAGTGAACATAGGTTTGTATACCCACATCCAGCTAGGGACTTGGGAAGATGACAAATTTAGTTGACGAATTTGCTCCCTTGTTCCCAGGACGAAGACGTTGTAGTTCGCCTCCTCCAGTCCACTGCCGCACAATGCCCCGAATATACGAAAGTCTTGTAATTCCTCCTGGGTTATCTTTGAAGCCATGCTTATCACATCGGAAGTAACCCACGCGTAACGGCCTATAGGGTTTTGAGCCACGGGTCACTGCACCATACCTACAGTGGGGCACCACTAAAGTCAACACGGGATGTCAAAAACTCGGATGAAATGAAAAATAGAATTATGTTTCGCTATGTCACTACGCTATGCTATTTTGCATCAGTCTAGGGCCTAAATTTAGGAGTGAAAACACCTATGGTATCCCCCTAAGAACTAACTAACAATGGCAATTCCAATTCAATCAAAGCAAGTAAGAACAAAATGTGGCAAATACAACACACAACAATGGATGAAAACAAACATCATTGAAACAAAGGAAATAAAAACCAGAGATATCAATGTACCAGTAAGAGAAGTAGAGGGAAGTGATGAATTCAACACAAACGCAGCGAAATATGTAGTAGAAAGAAGGTAAACCAGTGCTTGTAAAATGGCAAGGAGGGGAGATGGTTGAGAGAGTGAAATGGGAAATGGAAGGAGTTACGAAGGAGGTATA
This sequence comes from Arachis hypogaea, assembly GCF_003086295.3. Classification (NCBI taxonomy): domain Eukaryota; kingdom Viridiplantae; phylum Streptophyta; class Magnoliopsida; order Fabales; family Fabaceae; genus Arachis; species Arachis hypogaea. Next base: position 104,696,437 of record NC_092046.1, on the reverse strand, counting down.
GATATTGAATAGTAACCGTCAGGGGGAGCACGAAAAGGCAAGGGTAAAATCGACCTTTTTATTTTGCTTTCAAATCAACCATAATGAGCATTTGATGCTCCAGGCACGGATATCGAAACGACACCACAAGCAATGGTTGGGGACAGCTCACGTGCACTAAAGGCATGGATCTTGTCAATGGGCCTCCGAGCAAAGGAGAACCACACCCCGCGAGCACGCGAACAACTCGAACGTACTAAACCGTGAGCTTCACAGTTTGCCACGTTGGGGACACTGTTCCGGCCCAGCCCAACAAGGACCGGGTTCCATCATACGGACCCAGGGTAAAGGTCCCATCCGGAGTACAAGGTATAAATGGGGAGGTACGTCACTCTTACCCTAATTAGCCACCTCATTGTACGGACGCTCACTTTAGTATCGGAGTGTCCTTGCAGGTGGCCTCACCCGCCGACCAACCGACATTTGGAACAACACCTCTCCGTAGAGCTCGCAGCCAGGTCCAGAAACACCCTCGATCAACCCGTTGCTCTCGACCCGCCAACCATCTGATCCACCTTTCTAGCGAGCAACCGAACATATATATATATATATATATATATATATAGGTAAATACCAAATCGGTACCCGAAAGATTCTAACGCTGACAAAATGGTACCTGACTTTTGTTATTGACAAAATAGCCCTTAAAATATTTTAAAATTTGACAAGCGTGTCCCTGAGCTCGCCGGAGCAAATTTCCAGCACGCACAATGCTGACATGACCATCCTATTTTGGTGACCTGGCAAACCACCCTTCAAACCCTATCTCTCCCTCCCCAATGCAGACTCCCCTCCATCTCCCTCCCCATCGTAGCCCTCCCCCTATCCAACGCAACCCCCTCCCCCTCTTTCCCATCGCAGCCCCCCTTTCCTCTCCCTCCCCATCGCAGCCCCCCAACACACACTCCCCCTTCCCTTTCCCTCCCCATCGCAGCTCCCCAACACACACTCCCCTCTTCTCTTTCCCTCCCCATCGCAGCCCCCTTCCCTCTCCCTCCCATTGCAGATCATATAAAGGCACAGATAGAAGCATGCACAACAGAACACAAGATCACAATTCAAATTACAATCTACCAATACCATGAGTTTCTTTCCAAATGTATTACACTATTCCATCAATTACATTAAAAGAAGAAGAAAAAGAAAAATTTCACTTACAAACCGCCCAAATTTTTTTCCCTTTGATCATACATTCAAATTCTCCAAATTCCAAAAGGCTCTGCGCCAACAATTCCACCAAATTCTCAATGACCACACACCCACAATAACCATGAAAAACAGTAAAAAACGAGTTTTGTGTATCAATTGCTATAATAAGCAAAACTAAGAAAATCACGAAGACAAAGTTATAGATGAACATCAAAAGTGTGACCCAGAGATAAGTGATGAACAAACGCTTGAAGACTTTGGGATGAGGAGATGGTGGAGGAAAAGGAGACGGCTTTGATGGTGTAGAGGGGAGTGACGGTGAAGACGACGACGGCGGTGGAGAGGTGAGAGAAGGCAAAGAGGAAGTGAAGGTAGCAGAACTAGATTGTGAGGAGAAGGGTCTATTCATGGTTAGCTTGGGAAGAGTCTTGATAAGAGTTCTGGAACTGAGCGAGGAGTGGTTGTGTGAAGAGTGAGTGTGCGAGGATTGCAAATGAGAGAGGGGAAATTAGTGTTAGGGTTATGAGGTGGAATATCTTTGATGATCCCTTTGGAATTGAGATTGATTCTCTCAAGATTTCTGGGATGTTCAGGAATTGCAACTACTCTAGTGCTAGATCTATTACTCCTTCTTCTTCTCAGATTCTCGTTCTGTTCTTCTCTTATTTGAGAGAGAGAGAGAGAATCAAAAGTTTTGGTTTGTGGTTGCTTTGAAATGATGAAATTTTGAGGTATTAGATTTTTGTTTTTCTTCATTGTAGAAATGAGATGAGATGAGATGAGATGAGATGAGATGAGAAGGAGGGAAAGGGAAGGGGGTTGCGATTGGGAGGGAAAGGGAAAGGAGCTGCGATGGGGAATGCGGGGGAGGGGTTGCATTGGGTAGGAGGAGGGTTGCGATGGGAAAGGAGATGGAGGGGGAGTCTGCGTTGGGAAGGGAGAGATTAGGATTTGAAGGGTGGTTTGTCAGGTTACCAAAATACGGTGGCCATGTCAGCATTGTGCTTGCCGGAGATTTGCTCCAGCGAGCTCAGAGACACACTTATCAAATTTTAAAATCATTTAGGAGCTATTTTGTCAATAACAAAAGTCAGGTACCATTTTGTCAGCGCCAGAATCTTTTAGGTACTAATTTGATATTTACCTCATATATATATGCTATAATTTGTTAGAGAAATTCATATTTAGAGATTTAAATACCCTGCCATTTTTTATAAATGCAAAATTTGAATTTTTACTGAGGAAATCAAAGTTTTACTAAATCTACGAATTCAAATGTAGTTCAACTTTCTTGATTTTCAATTATTTTATTTATTAAAAAAATGCAATCCATACTACATAAAAGGAGAATTGATTTTGATAATTGAATACTCAAAATATGACATGACTATAACATATTTAGACTTTATATCTCTCTGTCCTTGTTAAGTATTCTTGTGGCTCAAGTATTACCATCCTTAGTTTTTAACTTTTTATTGTGATATGATATTAGAAATGCATTTGATTAACGAATAAAAATAAAATAACAATTTCCAGACAATTTCATGATATATAAATAAACCTCATTTTAAAAAATTTGCATTCTATTCTTACCTCTTAAAGCATATATAATGATTTTAAGAGTTATGAAAAAATCAAAGAAAAGGATTTTTTTTTCAAGGCAAGGGAATTTATAATTTTTCAGAATCTTTGAAATAATTTTAACTATATTTTGAATAATTACACATCTGGAATGTAGCATACAAAACAAACACCTGCATGTTTGTAGCTTTTCACTTGGTGAGTTTGGATTATATAGTAGCTCATACAATAATACCATAGTGCTCTTTCCTGAATATATATTTATAAAAAGAGTAAATTAACAACTTAATTTTTGAAAAGTTGTGTCAAATAAATTCGTTCTTGAATAATGAAAACTTCCAAATAGATTTTTAAGGGTTGGTTTGATTGGACACGTCAAGTCCTCCGGTAAAAAAACACTAAAATGTACTAACTAATTTGTCTAATTTTAAAATTTAGAAGGACTAACACACATATTAACCAAATTTTATCAGATCTATTCAATCCATAATAATTTAACTACCAATTTCAATGTATTGATTGAGCCAATTTATTCATATTGTTCACAAAAACCATTGTCTATCTAATAAAATCCTTTCATTTAAAGTATTTTTATTTCAATTATTTCTGTTGTTTTCCTCTAAATTAGACAAAGTGATCCCTATCTACTAACAATATCAAGTGTTTTTAATGGTTGGACTTAACATGTTTAACCGAAAGAAAAATTAGACTTATTTTTTTATTATTTTAATAGCGAATTTATCTGATGCAAAATTTTTCAGAAATTAACTTCACACGAATCCAAATCCAAATGACGTATAAAACAACTGCATAATATTGGAAAAAAAAAAAGGGTGTTCTCGCACTATGCGAGATTTGACAAATAGAGGTGCTTTTTTGACTAAATTTTTAAAGTGGTTTCTGAGATTGAAGTTGTGTATTAAAATTGTTTCTGAGATTTCAATTGCATCAATTACGTCCATAAGATTAAACAAATTGCACTATAATAGTCCCTGACCCATTTTCCGTTAATGACGCGCTAACGTGGACTTTTGGTGACAAGTGTCACCTCATGGTTTGGACTCGTGTAATAGTATGATGACGTGTCGGTCAGCGACACGTGGCATGCTAACGTGGATGGTTATGCCACGTGTCACAATGCTATTTTGCCATGTTTCGGATTATGCCACGTGTCACAATGTTATTTGTCCACGTATCATCTACTATGTCATCATTACATATGCACCAATTGGTTCCTTATTTTGCATCAAATGACTTATTTTATTTCTTGAAATTGTGTCGTGCACCAAATTAGTTCCTTCATCAGTTTTTTCTCATTTTTTTGTAAATTTAAAATTCTCAATATTTTTTAACACACTAATTTTAATTTTATCTTTTCACAAGTTATTTAAATATAAGTGATGAGGGAAAAACGACTCCACACAAACTCACCGGCAAGTGTACCGGGTCGCATCAAGTAGTAATAACTCACAAGAGTGAGGTCGATCCCACAGGGATTGATGGATCAAGCAACTTTAGTGAGTGATCAGTCTAGTCAAGCAGACAGTGATGAATGGAGTAAAAATTGGAGCATCAGAAGATAAATTGCAGAAAATATAAAATACAGAAAGTAAATTGCAGAAGTTTAAATGACAAGAAAAGTAAATTGCATCAAATGTGAATTGGGTGCAGGGAATTTAAAGAAAGCAGTAAATCAGAACTCAGAACAATTGCAGAAGAATTAAATTGCATGAAAAGTAAATTCAGATCACAACAAACTCAAATGTAAAGTCGCAGAAAGTAAAATTGAAGAAAAGGAAATTTTAGCAGAGGATTGCAGAAACTGAAATTACATAAACTGAGTTCAATACTGAAATGTAGAAGGTGCAGAAAAATAAAAGTGTATCAAAGAGAGCCTTCTATTCTATTCCTACTACTACTCCTACTGCTGCCTACTACTACTGCAGCCTAACAGCTCTGAGCCCTTTTTTCTAACAGAACTAAAGCCTTTTTAAAGGCATTCCTAAATTACAAATGAAATTCAAATTGAAAATAAATTACAATTAAATGCAAAATTCCTATTCTAGATTATCCTTATGCCTTTGAGTGATGTCAATTGGGCTCTGCTTGCTTTTGTGTGTTGATGGGTTTGGAATCACCTTTAATTGAGCAGAGACGATGCTTCCAGGAGAGCGTAGCGTTCATTTAGAGAATGGAGCGTTCGGGCACTCACGCGTACGCGTCCTTCACGCGTGCGCGTGCTTTTGCAATTTCGCCCATCGACACGTACGCGTCACCTACGCGTACGCGTCCTTTGCAGCGTTAACTTAGTGAGCGCTACGTTTGCTTAATGAACGTTGCCCCACGCGTGCGCGTCATGTACGCGTGCGCGTGGGTATCAAAATCTCAATTCCATGCTTCAGCGCCAGCCACGCGTGCGCGTGCTTTGTCCCAAGTGCACCATCGACGCGTGCACGTCGATTGCAAAACTTTGCCTCCAAATTTTAACTTGCCCGAAAACGCTCTCTCATGCAACGTAGCGTTCTCTTTTGGAAACGAGTGCAAAACAATATCACGTATACGCGTCATGCACGCGAACGCGTGAATCTTCAAAAATCCATCCCCGACGCGTGCGCGTCATGCACGCGTGCGCGTTGTAGCATTTTTCCGCCAAGACCCTTTTCTTTGTTTAAATCATGGGCCACGCTTTTAAAAGTGTGGCCTAAGGCTCCAAACATGCTTAGACTTCAAAAGTATCTCCAGAATTCTTCCTTTGAGCTTATTTTGTGCTTTCTGCTTCTTTTCCTTCATCTTTTCACCTATCATCAACCAAACAGATACATCAAAGCCTTTGGCATAATCATCATATCTTGCATCATTCATATTATCAACTAAATCTTGCAAGAAATCTAATGGAAATGCATAAAATTACCAATGTTTGATTGAATCAAGACAAGCATGAAATTCTCACTCAAACAGTTATTTGTTGCCTAAAAATGCATAAAAACCAAATAAAAACTAATGAAATAGGCTTGTGAAACTAGCCTAAGATGACTTGTGATGAACGAGTTTTGCTCAATGGTTTAGAATTTTTCTTCTAGAAATAAGAACTTCGTTGTAAGCATAGTTCTAAACCAACAAACAATTCCCACATCAAAAATTTGAGTTGTCACATGTAGCAAACCCCAAATGAAAATTAACCGGAGTATTTGGGCTCCGGGTCGTCTCACGAAGAGTTGCAATGAAATGTATGATTATTGGCTATGAGGGGTATAGGGGGGTTTTTTGGTTGATAAGAGGACAAGAAAATATAAATGGCAATAAAAGTAAATTGAGCAAGCAATTAAAGAAAGCAAGTAATAAAGAGAGACATTCATGGCAATGGATTGAGATCATAGGCTTTCTATCCTAGTCATGCATGATTAATTCATCTTGTTTAATTAACTCACACATCAGGAGAATGTCAAACAAGACTAATTAATCATGTCACAAATATAAACAAGAATTTATCTCATTACGTCAACTCCAACAAATAGGGAGAAAGTCTAATGAGACTAGCTAATCTCAATCCAAAAGTCTTAATCGACTTACTAATGAAATTAGCAAAAGATTAGCGTCAATGGAAACAATATTAGCTAACAACTCTAGATCACCAACATAAGTTGGGTTTTCATGACTCAAGATTGCCCAATCACTCTTTCCAAGCCAAGAATGCTCAAAATCTACTCTAAAGCCCAACCAAGCATTTTGTCAAACACTTGGTGGGTAATAAAGGAAAGCATAATAAAAGTGCAAGAATAATAAATCTACCAACTACCAATTGTAAGAAAAGTAAATCAACAACTCAATTCATCAATAAAAAGAACATCAAACATTAATTTGCATTAAAAGAAAATGAAAATCCAACAAGGGCTCATCAACATAAAAGTAACAAAATAAAGGAAATGACAAGTAAAATTAGAAGAGTAGAGATGTAACAACAAGAAATTAAAAGGAGAAACTAAATCAAAACAAGAATTAAAAGTTGGATTTAAGAAAATTAAACCTAAACTACCCTAAATTCTAGAGAGAAGAGAGAGCTTCTCTCTCTAGAATTCTACCCTAAAACATGATGAAAACTAAACTATGACTACTTTGTTCATTCTCCCTTCAATCTTTGGGTTCAATAGCATTAGAAATAGGTTGGATTGGGCCCAAAATGAGCTGCAAAATCGCTGGGGGCGATTCCATTAAAGTGACCCACGTGCTCAATCGGTGCGCGCGCGTACATGGCACGTGCGCGCCCCTATGCGTCAGATAACATATGGCAAATTTCATATCATTTTGAAGCCCCGGATATTAGCTTTCCAACGCAACTAGAACCGCCTCATTTGGACCTCTGTAGCTCAAGTTATGGTCGTTTGAGTGCGAAGAGGTCAGGCTTGACAGCTTTACGGTTCCTTCATTTCTTCATGAGTTCTCCCACTTTACATGCTTTTCTCCTCACTTTTTCCATCCAATACTTGCCTTATGAACCTGAAATTACTCAACAAACATATCAAGGCATCGAATGGAATTAAAGTGAATTTAAATCACCAATTTTAGGGCCTGAAAAGCATGTTTTCACATTTAAGCACAAATCAAGGGAGAATTGCAAAACCATGATATTTCATTGAATAAATGTGAGAAAAGTTGATAAAATTCCCCAAAATAAGCACAAGATAAACCACAAAATTGGGGTTTATCAAATCTCCCTACACTTAAACCAAGCATGTCCTCATGCTAAGAATAAAGAAAGACAAGAAAAGGGTTATGAACATTTATTCAATGCAAATAAACTATATAAACCTATCTACATGCATGCAACTAAATGCAAAATGATTCTACCTACTTGGTTAAAAGTAAATCAATCTCCAAGAACACATATGCACAGGTAGGGTGTAACGACCCAATTTTCAATATGTCTAGATCATACCGGAAACTGAGCGCTACCAATTTGTCTTCCTAATTATTATCTATTATTTATCATATGAGCCTGATTCGTTGTTAAAAGCGTAGTTAATTTGTGAGGTTTTTTTTTTGAAAACGTTTGGATTAATAGGCGGAATCACTCATAATCAATTCACAAGTAATAACAGATAAAACAGTTATAAACAACCACACATAAATACATCACAAGTAGCGAGCAACATTTAGTGATCCAGCCTTTGTTAGAGTATAGACCTTTAGTTAGAACACCCTTAAATATAGCTAGATAATAACTATATACATATACATACATACAACCTCCCAGGTCCTGACCTGTTTAAGAAGTCCCTAAGCTGGCACCTAGGCTAGCCTAGACTCTATACTCACCTAGTCCCTCTAAACTACTAAAGCGAGGGAAAGTACGTTCTAGGTCTTCAAAACTCAAGTCAAGTGGAACGTCATCAAAAGATAGAACATCATCTGCTACTCTTCTGCACGATCAGACTTTTCCACAGGACGTCTCTCTGGTACCTCATGAAGTAGCCACACAATAGGAATCTCGTACACAGGATTTAGGTTAAAGTGCGCATACGAACGGGGTGTAGACGTTGGCTGGTCTCACAGTATATACATGTAAACAGAGAACGATATTCACCCTAGACTCAGAAGACTATCTAGAGCAGAATCCTCTTCTTGCGAATGGTCATCAGCGAACTATGGTGATGTACTCTTACTTCCATCTGAAGGGGGAAGGGAGAGAGAAGGGGTAAGAACTGGGGAGATCTTAGTAGGGTCGGGGTTATTAGTTACGTTCATTAATTCTATGTTGTTTAGCAGACTATTAGCAGAATACAAGGAAGCAGTAATTAGAAAACACAGATAAGTAGAAAAGATAGAGAAAACAGATAGCAGAACACAAACAGAAGAATACAAGAAAATAACACAAACACAGAGAATGGAATACAAACAAGGAAAGCATACATTCATACCACAATCATAACAAAGGAAATGCGCAACCAAGTATGATGCATGTCTAGCCCTAGCGCAGGTAATGAGCTCATTTGTCGGTTACATACCCGCTCCCGACGTTACCCGGAGTCCTTTGACCAGGTAAGGCTTTCCTGTTGGCAATGTCCCTCGCAAGAGTCCTTTGACTTGTGAGGCAAACCACTGCAAGAGTCCTTTGACTTGCAGGGCGACACTAGCAACCCACTGCAAGAGTCCTTTGACTTGCATGGCGGAGCTAGTTAACTTATATCTGCCAAACACACTCACTGTAAGAGTCCTTTGACTTACAGGAGCACACACACACACACTCACTGTAAGAGTCCTTTGAATTACAAGAGTATATGCCAGTTGTGTTTTCTCGATACCTCTGTAAGAGTCCTCTGACTTACAGAATAGCATTATAGCTAAGTATCCCAGGAAAGCACTCTCAGTGGTCGTACCACCATCTATCTGACTGCCTTCATGCAGCAGATCATCACATAATCATTTTCATTATCATCATTCATTATCATTCTCATTATTCATCATCACTTTCACATTCTTATGCAGTACCTCTTTCTTTCTCTGTATCTCTTTACTCTGTTTTAATTATTCTGTTCTCTGCATCTCTTTTATCTTCTCTAATTACTCTTTTCATCTGTATCTATATTACTCTTTTTCTCTTTATCTCTTTACTTTACTCTGGTTACTCTATTTTTTGTGTTTCTCTACTCTGCTCTGATTTCTCTGCTTAACGTATGTATTTAAAGTTTATGTAAATTTCGGTATGAATAGTTAGCCTGTCCCAAGTATAGGTTCATTAAGTCTATACTGAAACAGTTTAACTTTTCATATTATACCTAACCCTAGTCGCAACTCAAGTACTAACTAAGTTGCCCTAGTTCATTCACTAGTCTCTGTCTGTTTTTCTGTCGTTAAAACTTTACAGACTTTTCTTTTGGTGTTTATCTTTTCTTTAACTTTTTATCTTTTATTTATTTTTACCTCACTAATATGTTCTTACCACTCCCTAGGAGTTTTATGAAGGTAATTATGAGATTCTGCGCTTAAAGTTGTCTTTCTAAAGCTTTTACAGAAAACTGCCTTTTTCGCATTATTTTATTATTATTTATTATTTTATTAATATATTTTCGAAAATTAACTTACCATTTACTTTTAACCTTTAAAATTTACTTTTTACCACCCGTAACTTTTAATATTTCTACTTTTACCACCCTAACTTTCAGAAATTACCAAATAACCCCTCAAATACCAAAATAATTACTTCCTTGCCCTTTTATGAATCAAAAAGGTGTTCTTCATTGTTCTTCACCACACTCAAAGTGTTCTTCATGTTCTTCATAAATTCTTCAGATTCTTTCTCTGTTTTTACCCGTTTTTCAGTCTTTTCAGCAACCGATTTTTACCAAAATTCCAAATAAATTCCCAGCCACTAAAACCCCATCTTTTCTACATGATTTTAACACAAATTGAACCCCAATTTAGGGCCTAGGGTTTCGTTTTCCAGCAGCCACAAGAACACACATTCATAGCTTGAATTTCATCAAATTTCATCAAAATTTCACCAAATTTTCACCAAGAATCAATCATATATGCAACCAATTTTTAGCACAGCTAAATCATACAACATTCACACATCTCAAACACAAATAATCAAGATTAATTTCGTGACACCCTACCTTGATTTGCTGCTCCAAATCCGGTTAAACTTTCAGGTGGTCCTTAAGCACTTTTTCCTCCTAAATCACATCAAGAACAACTTTAAATCCAAAAACTCTCAACTGACCAAATCTCACTCAGTATGTTAGGAAGAGATATATCACCTTAGACTTGCTGGAAATTCACGTTTCTTGGCCCTCAAGTCAAGTTAAGCATGATTCCTAAGGAAGAACATCAAGAAAACACATGTTTTGCATGGTTTTCCTTGAAAACCGAATTGAAATGGGAGGGAGACAGCCATCTCCCCTTATTTCCAGCCTTGATAAATCACATGGTTATGTAGAGGAAGAAGAGAGGATCATTTTGGTGAAAACGGAGTTTTGATTTGAGTTTTAGTTCAGAAGAAATCAAGCTTTGAAGATTAAGTGTTCATAAAAGTTTCTCTCTTTTCTCTCTTGTTATTTTCGGCCAAAATGATGAAATTAGACAGCCTTGGAGGTCTTGGGGGTGTAAGGTGAGTTGTGATTGGTTGGCTTGGAGGTGGATTAAAATAATATTAAAATATCTCTGGTGTACAACTACTAAAACTAGGTGTATCGGAATACTCGTAAAAACATCTCTAAAAATTATTTTCTGAGCTACTAGCATAAATGACACTAGTAACATATTTATTATGAGAATAGAACATGTATAATGAGGCCTTAGCATTGCTAAATTCATAAGAGAGTGCTGGTGCTAAGCTGCACCAGGAAACCGTAAACCCGGTTAAACCGATTTTCTGTTTTTAACAAAAATAGACCAGGTAACCTTATAATATCATTCAAGCATGTTCTAATACTAATATAATGATAATATTATACTATTATCTCTCTCCTCTCATGAATCGAGTCCGGTTCGTCAAACAGAGACTATTTACGAAAATCAGAATCAAAACTGCCAACCGATACGGTTTAAAAACTAGGTTCTTCCCGATTGCATTATCAAGCTTGCCCCAGAGGAGGTTCTAGCTTAAGGATGACATAATGATAATGAGGATTGAGATGCTTGATGATATAACAGAGGTGTTTCCTTTACTGATCTTCCGGAAAAACCCGTACTTTCAGAAAAGATCTCATATACTCGAAAATTAGGGTTGTTACATTCTACCCTCCTAAAAGAAAATTTTGCCCTCAAAATTTTAGTTACCTAGGAATAGATGCGGGTAATTATCTTTCATCTTATCTTCCAGTTCCCAAGTGTGCTCTTCTTCTCCTCTTGGTTCCCAAGCTACTTTGACTAAGCGAACAACTTTTCCTCTTAGCTACTTATCACTTCTTTCTACTATCTGAACTGGTGATGCTTGATATGTCAAATCATTTCGTAACTGTACTGTATCTGGTTGTAAAACGTGACTCTCATCGGGAACATACTTTTTAAGTTGCGAGACATGTAAAACATCATGAAGGTTTGATAAATAAGGAGGAAGGACTATTTGATAAGCAACTAGACCGACTCTTTTAAGTATTTGGAAAGGTTCTATGTATCGTGGGTTAAGCTTTTTAGTCTTAAGGACTTTACCTATTCCAGTAATCGAGGTTACTTCTAGAAAGACACGGTTTCTGTCATTAAACTCTAAGGGTCTACGTCTATTATCGGCATAGCTCTTTTGACGGCTCTGTCCTGTCTGGATCTTCTGGTGAATCCCCTTTATCTTTTCAATAGTTTCCTACACTAAGTTTGGACCTAAGATACTAGCTTCTCCATCGTCATTCCAACACAATGGTGTCCGACATCTTCTTTCGTAGAGAGCTTCATATGGTGCCATCCCGTTACTTTGTTGGTAACTGTTGTTGTAGACGAACTCGACCAACGGCAAATATTTATCCCAACCGCCTTGGTTACCCATCACACAAAATCTTAGCATGTCTTCCAATGTCTGGATTGTCCGCTCTGATTATCCATCTATCTGAGGATGGTATGCTATACTCGAGTGCAATTCTATTTCCAACACTTTCTGAAAAGCTCCCCAAAATCTAGTAGTAAACCTTGAAACTTGATCTGAGACAATTTACGAAGGTATCCCATGTAGTCGTACGATTTCTTGAATATATATTCGTTCCAGCCTTTCTAAAGTATAGTCAACTCGAATCGGAAGGAAGCGCGCTGACTTTGTCAACCTGTCCACAATTACCCAGATGGCATCGTGTCCTATTGAGGTCCTTGGCAGTCCCGTGACAAAATCCATAGTAATCTGCTCCCATTTCCATTGTGGTATTTCTAAGGGTTGCAGGGTTCTTGACAGTTTCTGATGTTCCACCTTCATCTTCTGGCAGGTTAAACATTTTGAGACATAATCAGCTACTTCTTTCTTTAAGCCCGGCCACCAGAACATTTGTTTCAAATCTCGATACATCTTTGTCACTCCAGGATGCATAGAAAATCTACTTTGGTGAGCTTTAGCAAGAATCTTTTGTCGCAATTCTCCAGAGTTAGGCACACAAATTCTGTTCTTGTACCTCTATAGGCCACTACGATCCTATCTCACAGCTTCTTCAGCTCTGCAAGCAATAGTGACATCCGGTACGGTGCTATGAAAATCGGTCCGATTCCAGGTACTAGCTCAATGCTGAATTTTATCTCTCGCTGTGGAGGAAACTCAGGTATGTCGTCCAAGAAAACATCAGGAAATTCCTTCACCATTTGAATTCATTCTAAGCTTAATTCACTATCATTTGAGCTAGCCGCTAACAGAACGTACCCCTCACAATCACTCCTGCCTAAGGTAATTCTTACAGAATTCAGATATAAAGTGTGAGACAGAAATGGTTTAGTACATAGACTATTAGATGGAATAACAGCAGTTCTTTTAAAATAATCAAGGAAAGCATGATACTTAGATAACCAATCTAATCCTAAAATAACTTCTAAACCACATAGAGGTAAACAGATTAGATCGTGTATAAAAGTCCTGTTCCTAATAGCGAATGGTACATGCAGGAACACTAAACTGGTCAAAGCATTTTGGGATGCAGGTGTATGGACAATCGAGTAAAAATTCAATTTAAAGAAATATAATCCTAACTCGTGAGAAATAGTTAGAGAAATGAAGAATGCGATGCACCCGAATCATACAGTACAGTTAGAAATCGATTCTTGACATAACCTGACCTTGAATGAGGGCATCCGATTGCACAACATCGTCAATAGTGATAGCAAACACTCGTCCTTATTGTTGGGTTCTAACTGGATTTTGAGTAAATCCCTTCGGACAATCCTTGGCAATATGTCCAAGTTCTCCACAAGCATAGCAGTTAGATGATCCAAACTGGCAAGACCTGTTATCATGCTCTTTTCCACATTGCTTACATGCAGTGTTTATGTAAGCCTGATGGGCTCGTTCACCATTGCCTTGCCTTGCTTTACCTCCATTCTTACCCGTACAGCGAGCAGTAATGTTACCAACTTGTAGATTCTTATGTTGTCGTATGCCACGCGCTTTAAAATGCACCCTTCTCCCAGCTGCCTGATGATTACTAAGACGCCTTGGTGGAAATCCTTGGTGACTCACCTTGGCCACAATCACTTTCTTAATACATTCTTCCACTAACTTGCTCTTGTTGACTAATTCGGCAAAATTACGTATCTCCAGCGGAACTATTGAACTCATCAGATCATCACGAAGGCCTCCTTCAAACTTCAAGCACTTCCATTCTTCAAAGTCAACAGGATTCCCTTGACAGATCCTAGAGAAATGACACAGGTCATCGAAATTATGAGCATACTCAGCAACAGTCAAATCTCCTTGCCTCAGCTGCATAAGCTATATCTCTTTAGCATCACGCACTACTCTTGGGAAATATTTCTTGTAGAATTCATCTTTAAAAATATCCCAAGGAATGTCACCCTCATTATGTTGTAGCAGTCGCTGTATCCCCTGTCACCAGTACTCAGCTTCTCCCTCGAGCATAGAAGTAGCAAACTCCACATGTTGTCCTTCCGGAGCATGCTGCGTTCTTAGTGATCGTTCAATACCCCGAAACCAGTTGTCAGCATCAGTCGCAACGAGTGTACCTTTAAACTTAGGCGGTTCAACCTTCAGAAAAGTCGCAAGGGTCATAGGTCTTTCAGGATGCCCTAAGTTATTCTCATCATTCCCACTATCTTCCTCATGCTTATTCTCCTTCCCGTTTTTCACTCCAAGACGATCAACAGCCCTAGCCACTGCTACTGCAGCCTCACGTACTGCCTCAGCTACAGCGTTCATAGTAGTCATAAACGTTTCCTGTTCCCTCTCGTAGTTAACATTAGGAATTCCTTCTCATACGCCTCGTCTCTGTGAACCCATTGTAGTCATATTCACACCAAACAATCATTGTTAAGGTGATCAGTCTTAACACTTCAAGTCAAGTGTGAACATTCCCAAAATGAAAACACAGAAACAATCATGCAACATATATCACTGGGATATCCTATATGCATGAGACACACAACAGAGTATGCAATGAAGCATAGTCAGTCCACTCCCCAGGCTCTACTGGGAACGAACTGCTCTTATACCAAATTGTAACGACCCAATTTTCAATATGTCTAGATCATACCGGAAACTGAGCGCTACCAATTTGTCTTCCTAATTATTATCTATTATTTATCATATGATCCTGATTCGTTGTTAAAAGCGTAGTTAATTTGCGAGTTTTTTTTTGAAAACGTTTGGATTAATAGGCGGAATCACTCATAATCAATTCACAAGTAATAACAGATAAAACAGTTATAAACAACCACACATAAATACATCACAAGTAGCGAGCAACATTTAGTGATCCAGCCTTTGTTAGAGTATAGACCTTTAGTTAGAACACCCTTAAATATAGCTAGATAATAACTATATACATATACATACATACAACCTCCCAGGTCCTGACCTGTTTAAGAAGTCCCTAAGCTGGCACCCAGGCTAGCCTAGACTCTATACTCACCTAGTCCCTCTAAACTACTAAAGCGAGGGAAAGTACGTTCTAGGTCTTCAAAACTCAAGTCAAGTGGAACGTCATCAAAAGATAGAACATCATCTGCTACTCTTCTGCACGATCAGACTTTTCCACAGGACGTCTCTCTGGTACCTCATGAAGTAGCCACACAATAGGAATCTCGTACACAGGATTTAGGTTAAAGTGCGCATACGAACGGGGTGTAGACGTTGGCTGGTCTCACAGTATATACATGTAAACAGAGAACGATATTCACCCTAGACTCAGAAGACTATCTAGAGCAGAATCCTCTTCTTGCGAATGGTCATCAGCGAACTATGGTGATGTACTCTTACTTCCATCTGAAGGGGGAAGGGAGAGAGAAAGGGTAAGAACTGGGGAGCTCTTAGTAGGGTCGGGGTTATTAGTTACGTTCATTAATTCTATGTTGTTTAGCAGACTATTAGCAGAATACAAGGAAGCAATAATTAGAAAACACAGATAAGTAGAAAAGATAGAGAAAACAAATAGCAGAACACAAACAGAAGAATACAAGAAAATAACACAAACACAGAGAATGGAATACAAACAAGGAAAACATACATTCATACAACAATCATAACAAAGGAAATGCGCAACCAAGTATGATGCATGTCTAGCCCTAGCGCAGGTAATGAGCTCATTTGTCGGTTACATACCCGCTCCCGACGTTACCCGGAGTCCTTTGACCAGGTAAGGCTTTCCTGTTGGCAATGTCCCTCGCAAGAGTCCTTTGACTTGTGAGGCAAACCACTGCAAGAGTCCTTTGACTTGCAGGGCGACACTAGCAACCCACTGCAAGAGTCCTTTGACTTGAATTTCATCGAATTTCATCAAAATTTCACCAAATTTTCACCAAGAATCAATCATATATGCAACCAATTTTTAGCACAGCTAAATCATACAACATTCACACATCTCAAACACAAATAATCAAGATTAATTTCGTGACACCCTACCTTGATTTGCTGCTCCAAATCCGGTTAAACTTTCAGGTGGTCCTTAAGCACTTTTTCCTCCTAAATCACATCAAGAACAACTTTAAATCCAAAAACTCTCAACTGACCAAATCTCACTCAGTATGTTAGGAAGAGATATCTCACCTTAGACTTGCTGGAAATTCACGTTTCTTGGCCCTCAAGTCAAGTTAAGCATGATTCCTAAGGAAGAACATCAAGAAAACACATGTTTTGCATGGTTTTCCTTGAAAACCGAATTGAAATGGGAGGGAGACAGCCATCTCACCTTATTTCCAGCCTTGATAAATCACATGGTTATGTAGAGGAAGAAGAGAGGATCATTTTGGTGAAAACGGAGTTTTGATTTGAGTTTTATTTCAGAAGAAATCAAGCTTTGAAGATTAAGTGTTCATAAAAGTTTCTCTCTTTTCTCTCTTGTTATTTTCGGCCAAAATGATGAAATGAGACAGCCTTGGAGGTCTTGGGGGTGTAAGGTGAGTTGTGATTGGTTGGCTTGGAGGTGGATTAAAATAATATTAAAATATCTCTGGTGTACAACTACTAAAACTAGGTGTATCGGAATACTTGTAAAAACATCTCTAAAAATTATTTTCTGAGCTACTAGCATAAATGACACTAGTAACATATTTATTATGAGAATAGAACATGTATAATGAGGCCTTAGCATTGCTAAATTCATAAGAGAGTGCTGGTGCTAAGCTGCACCAGTAAACCGTAAACCCAGTTAAACCGATTTTCTGTTTTTAACAAAAACAGACCAGGTAATCTTATAATATCATTCAAGCATGTTCTAATACTAATATAATGATAATATTATACTATTATCTCTCTCCTCTCATGAATCGAGTCCGGTTCGTCAAACAGAGACTATTTACGAAAATTAGAATCAAAACTGCCAACCGATACGGTTCAAAAACTAGGTTCTTCCCGATTGCATTATCAAGCTTGCCTCAGAGGAGGTTCTAGCTTAAGGATGACATAATGATAATGAGGATTGAGATGCTTGATGATATAACAGAGGTGTTCCCTTTACAGATCTTCCGGAGAAACCCGTACTTTCAGAAAAGATCTCATATACTCGAAAATTAGGGTTGTTACACAGGGCTAAGATCATATGACGACTCACAAACTCTACCAATTCAAATATCAAAATGAAGTTCAAATAGACTTGCAATAAGAACGCTCATGAAAGCCGGGAACAAGGAATTGAGCATCGAACCCTCACCAGAAGTGTATCCGCTCTAGTCGCTTAAGTGTATAAGGTCGATTCACTCAATTCTCTTCTACTCATGCTTTCAATGATTTGTTTTTCATCTAACAATCAACAATTATTCAATGCATGCATACATTCATCATGAGGACTTATTCATAGGTTGTAATGGGGCTAGGGTAAAGGTAAGGATGCATATGGTCAAGTGAGCTTGAAATTTGTATCTTTGATTAGCCTAAGCTCTCACCAAATACATATAACAACCTATACAATTCTAATGCACAACCTAGCTACCCATGATTCCCACTTTTTCACATACTCATGCATTCTTTTTAATTCACATTCCATATGCATTGATTTTTATTGAACTTTACTCTGGGGCATTTTTGTCCCCTTTTTATTTCTTTTTTTTTTCCTTTTTCTATTTTTTTATTATTATTTTTTTTCTATATTTTTTTTCTATACACATTTTTTTAAGTATATACAAACGTACCAATGCATATGGTTTTACATATAGTGCATGAATATGTACCCAATTCCCAATATTTTTAACAAAAATACAAAATACACTTTTACCCCAACCAATGTCCCAAGTTTCCCATACCCAAATGATACACACTCTCACTAGCCTAAGCTAATCAAAGATCCAAATCAAGGACATTTATTATTTTTCACTTAGGAGTAGTGATGTGCTAACATCAAGAACAAAAGGGATTTAATAGGCTCAAATTTGGCTAACAATGGTTGATGAAAGGTAGGCTATTTGGGTAAGTGAGCTAAATGAAATGATGGCCTCAATCATATAAATGCATGTATACATGGAATAATGGACATAAAGAATCAAACAAATCAAAGATTACAATCATAGAAAGAGAACAATGCACACAAGAATGGAAATAAGTGCTTATATAATGTAACCACACAATTAGGCTCAAAACTCACATGCTTGTGTTCTTAGCTCAAAAACCATGTTCCAAAATAAATTCTTCAAGCAAGTTTGTCACAAAAAATTTTTTCAAATTGGTAGGGTGCCCTAAAATAATTTTTCTTGGAAAAGAAATCATCACCCTAACCAAGTAGTCCTAACATAAAAAAAATGCTCAAATATGTACAAATTTTAACTATCATGCAACCTATCATGCAATGCAACAACTAACTAGCAAAGGAAATCAAGAATTGGTGTTGAAAGAAAGAAATTGTTACCCATGGAGATCGGTCGGACGACCTCCCCACACTTAGAAATTTGCACCGTCCTCGGTGCATGCAAAGAAGAGTAAAGGTGGACGGGTTGCTACAATTGATGAGCTCCTTCAAAATGTTGTGCGGGTGGACTTGTTTGTTGCCCCATTTTGACGCTTTTCCATCCCTTTCCTTCTTGGTGGCCAACCTAAAAGGAAAGAGAAAGAAAGGAAATTAAGCCTACAACAAAGATATCAAAGCAATAGAGCATAGGCGGGGGCTAATGCCAAATAAGAGCATGGTTCTCTACTACATGGTAGCTACAACATGTGAGTGAGAAAGCAATTCAAGCAAAGGCATATTAACTAATACTTGATGCAAGAACAAGTTAAAGCATGAAGAACACTCAAAAGCATCAAGTTCAGCTAGAAAGAGTGGACACAAACAAGGTTAGTGATAGACATGAAAGCAATTGGTCTGATCCTAACTCAATGGTAATGAGGTACAAAAACAAAGAATAAGGAGTTAGGAATGACTAAAGCACTAATCTTGTGTGTGGAACAATTATCACAATTAATGCCAAACAAGTCATGAAGCACCAAAATAATCCAAGGACTTCTCAACAATTGAGTAAGAGAATAAAACACCATTATTAAAATGAGAAACTTAGAAAAGAAAATAAGAACAAACTATAAAAACAAAATTAAAATGCAATGAATGAAAATAAGAAAATGCTATAAAAGAGGATGGAAGAAAAAAAAGTTTATTTCTTTTTTTTTATAAAAGAGAGAAAAAAAAATTTTTTTTCAAGAGAGGAAGAAGAAAAAGAAAAAAAAGTAGAAAGAAAGAAGAAGAAAAGAGGAAAGAAGGAGAAAGGATAAAGGAGAAAAACAGGGGGCAAATCCGTGCATATGCACCATGCGTGCTTATGCACGGATGCAGCAGGTACAATCCGCGCGCGCGCGCCATGCGTGCTTACGCGCGGATGCGACAGGGACAATCGGCACGTGCGCGCCATGCGTGCTTACGCGCAGATCGCCTGGCACAAAGTAGGCATAAAGTGGGCACAACTCTCGGGTTTTAGTACTAGGAGTTGTGAAACCACACCGGCGCGCACGCACACTGCGCGCTTGGGCGCCGATGCTCGTTTTTTTTTTTTTTTAAGAAGCATAAAAACAGAATTTAACAGTCTCCTAACCTATAAACATTCCAAAGCAACCAAAATTCAAATTTAACAAAAATCTTTAAGTTTTTGAAAAATTTTCAAACATACTAAAAACAAAACTTAAACTACAAGTAAAATACAGTTCAACAATAACTAGACTAATCAAAGCATGAATGCAACAAACAACCTATCAAGAAAAGCAAAATGCATAGGAGTATAGAAAATAAGAAGAACTACCTACAATGGCAACTCCAATCACTTATTAACCAAATCTAAAAGAGAGTGGAAAGAGTTTACCATGGTGGGGTGTCTCCCACCTAGCACTTTTAGTTTAAGTCCTTAAGTTGGACAATTGGAAAGCTCCTTGTTATGGTGGCTTGTGCTTGTACTCATCTTGAAACCTCCACCAATGCTTGAATCTCCAATAAGCTCCATTCTTCAATGTTAATATCTTCAAACTTTGATGGAGTTCTTCACAAACCATGAGCTCCCAAATTTGATTCTCCTTGTGTGATCCGGGATCCCACACTTTGTTTTGACACCCATCTTCAAATTGATCATCATGATTCCAATTGGGTGGTTTAGCCTTGGAATTCTCAAAGACGCCTCCAAACAACTTCCTAGACCCATACAATTTAGCTCCGCACCAAACCTTGCAATCAAACTTTGAGCAAGCAACCATAATGAACCTAGAATGATGTTTTCAACCACTACACAACTCTCTCTTACTCTTAACTCCACAAAGAGCTCTAAGTTGACCATCATTTTCAATCAAACCATATTCAAGTGGGAAAGTCAAGCTTAGGGATAGAAATTTTACCCACTTGAATGTTGTATTGGATGGTGACTTAGGAAGGGACGTCTCCAATGGTCTTGTAAGTTCCATTCCCTTGTGCTTTTCTTTGAATACCTCCACCTCTTGGCAAGCTTCTTCCATGTTCACCTCTTGACAAGGCTCTTCATGTCCAATTACTTCCTCACCAACCTCTTCTAGCTCTCCTCCATTCTTCATATAACAACTTGGAGGTAATGTAGAACTTGTCTCAACATCCACCTCAATTTCAAGAGGAGAAGATTCTTCAAATACCAAAGGATCATATGTTGGTGTGGGCTCATCTTTAAGAGGAAGATTTGTTGCTTGCTCACCTTCTTCCAATTCTTCATCATTCATTATATGCTTAGGAGGTTGCGCACCCTCCTTAACATCGCCTTCAAGCTCAATGGAAGAGGGTTCAACAACTTCCACAAAATCCTCAACAATGTTACTTGGTGTGGAAGTGTTCTCAAACTTGGAATCCACCTCTTGTTCAACTTCCTCTAACTCTTCAACCACTTCTTCTTCTTTAACAATCTCTCCCTCCTCCACTTGTTGTAAGACATACCCCATCTCCTTGTCCTCATGTTGAGATTCTAAAATCTCCTTCATGCTCCTTTCTTCGGTTGATTTCTCACACTCATCCGTGGAGATGCTTTGCTTGTTGCATGAGTCCCATGAGTCCAAGTTGGCTTTAATTTTGGCAAGGTTAGCCTCAATAGCTTCATAATTCCTCCTTTGGGCTTCCTCTTGCTCCTTTTGACGGATTATTGCTTGAAGCCGATCCATTTCTTCCTTGAGACGATCCATTGACTCTTGGATGGATGGATGTGGGTGTTCTTCCTTGGAGGGTTGTGGTGGAAAGGGAAATTCATTATGTGGTTGAAAGTTATCATACATGGGAGGTGATTCATCTTGGTAAGGGTAGTGAGGTGGTGGTTCTTGAGGGTATTGGTGGTGGAATTGGGGTGGTTTTTCATATGGTTCATATGGTTCACAAGGTGGTTGGTATGGTAGATATGGGTTGGGATCATATGGAGGTGTTTGGTGAAAAGGGGCTTGTGAGTAGGGTTGAGGTTCATGTTGAGGATAAGAATCATAAGCATATGGTGGTGGTGCTTGATTATCACAAAAGGAGTCACCATAGCCATTGAATTGACATGTATTAGGATGGTAATTATACCTATAAGTATCCGGAGGTTGTTGCCATTAGGAGTGATCAATTCCTTGAGGCTCCTCCTATCTTTGTTGGTTCCATCCATAATGAGTGTCATCATTGAAGTTCACATTTCCTACAACACGATTAGAACCAAACTCATAGTCAAGGTGAGAATTCATAGCGAAAAAGCAAAATAAAACAAACAAAAATTAGCAAATAAAGAAAAAGCAAGATATTCACACTATTCACATATATACAATAACCAATAAAACAACACAATTGCAACTTCCCGGCAACGGCGCAATTTTGATGAACAAGTTTTGCTCAATGGTTTAGAATTTCTCTTCTAGAAATAAGAACTTCGTTGTAAGCATAGTTCTAAACCAACAAACAATTCCCACATCAAAAATTTGAGTTGTCACATGTAACAAACCCCAAATAAAAATTAACCGGAGTATTTGGGCTCCGGGTCGTCTCACGAAGAGTTGCAATGAAATGTATGATTACTGGCTATGAGGGGTATAGGGGGTTTTTTGGTTGATAAGAGGACAAGAAAATATAAATGGCAATAAAAGTAAATTGAGCAAGCAATTAAAGAAAGCAAGTAATAAAGAGAGACATTCATGGCAATGGATTGAGATCATAGGCTTTCTATCCTAGTCATGCATGATTAATTCATCTTGTTTAGTTAACTCACACATCGGGAGAATGTCAAACAAGACTAATTAATCATGTCACAAATATAAACAAGAATTTATCTCATTATGTCAACTCCAACAAATAGGGAGAAAGTCTAATGAGACTAGCTAATCTCAATCCAAAAGTCCTAATCGACTTACTAATGAAATTAGCAAAAGATTAGCGTCAATGGAAACAATATTAGCTAACAACTCTAGATCACCAACATAAGTTGGGTTTTCATGACTCAAGATTGCCCAATCACTCTTTCCAAGCCAAGAATGCTCAAAATCTACTCTAAAGCCCAACCAAGCACTTTGTCAAACACTTGGTGGGTAATAAAGGAAAGCATAATAAAAGTGCAAGAATAATAAATCTACCAACTACCAATTGTAAGAAAAGTAAATCAACAACTCAATTCATCAATAAAAAGAACATCAAACATTAATTTGCATTAAAAGAAAATGAAAATCCAACAAGGGCTCATCAACATAAAAGTAACAAAATAAAGAAAATGACAAGTAAAATTAGAAGAGTAGAGATGTAACAACAAGAAATTAAAAGGAGAAACTAAATCAAAACAAGAATTAAAAGTTGGATTTAAGAAAATTAAACCTAAACTACCATAAATTCTAGAGAGAAGAGAGAGCTTCTCTCTATAGAATTCTACCCTAAAACATGATGAAAACTAAACTATGACTACTTTGTTCATTCCCCCTTCAATCCTTGGGTTCAATAGCATCAGAAATGGGTTGGATTGGGCCTAAAATGAGCTGCAAAATCGCTGGGGGTGATTTCATTAAAGTGACCCACGTGCTCAATCGGTGCGCGCGTGTACATGGCACGTGCGCGCCCCTATGAGTCAGATAACATATGGTAAATTTTATATCATTTTGAAGCCCCGGATGTTAGCTTTCCAACGCAACTAGAACCGCCTCATTTGGACCTCTGTAGCTCAACTTATGGTCGTTTGAGTGCGAAGAGGTCAGGCTTGACAGCTTTACGGTTCCTTCATTTCTTCATGAGTTCTCCCACTTTACATGCTTTTCTCCTCACTTTTTCCATCCAATACTTGCCTTATGAACCTGAAATTACTCAACAAACATATCAAGGCATCGAATGGAATTAAAGTGAATTAAAATCACCAATTTTAGGGCCTAAAAAGTATATTTTCACATTTAAGCACAAATCAAGGGAGAATTGCAAAACCATGCTATTTCATTGAATAAATGTGAGAAAGTTTGATAAAATTCTCCAAAATAAGCACAAGATAAACTACAAAATTTGTGTTTATCAACTTGTCATCACAACACCAAACTTAAATCTTGCTTGTCCCCAAGCAAGCAGTAAGACAGAACAAGAATGAATGAAGACAGAGAAGAGTATAAGTCTTTATTTGTAAAACATTCAATGGGGTTTTCATGCATGGTATCTTAGAGATTTTTATTCTGTGGCTGAGACATCAACACTCCTTTGGATCCTTACTTGAATTACACAAAAAAATGAGACTTGTTATTGCTTGGTCCTTAGTTTTTCTTGTTCTCTTTCTTGGCTGAGATTTATTGTTTGCTGAGGTTTAATGCTATGTGGTAAGGCAGCTTTTTAGAGTAAACTTTCAGCCAGCATTCCCATCCCAGTTGGTTCAAGATGCTAGGTGTTGAAACACCCGTATGGGCTTACTTGCTCAAGCCTCTCCTTAGCACACACACATCACAAGCATTTAGCTTGTTTTGTTCTTTGGAAATTGGTGCCCAACACCTCTTTGGGTCACTAAATGCTTTGTCTCAAAGTAGCTCTTGATGATGGACTTTCGGTTGGCAATCCCGGGTTAGTTAACCCAAGTTTCTGGGTGATGAAGCACCCCTTAGAACCTAGTTATCCAAGCTTATCTTTGTACAAGAACATCACAGGCATATATCCAAATCTCAAGCCATTGGTGCCCAGCCTTTGTTTATTTCTTTTTGTTTCTTTCTCTTGCATTTTCTTTCTTTTATTTTGGACCTTTTTCATTTGTCAAGTCTCATGAAATGCAACTTAAGTTCATATCACAAGGTCATGCCAACATTTAGCTTTATTTATAAATCAACTAATAAACCAACACATATCACCACATAACCTTATTCTGTCTCATATTAAACCAGACTTTTACTCTTTCTTTGTTTTACAATAATTTTTCTTTTATTCAAGCATGGGGAACAAAGCATGTAATTCAAGTAAGATGAAAATAAATCAAGCACTTAGACTAGCAAGCCACAACAACATGAAAACAAACAAACTAACAGATACTAAATAAATCTAAGAAGACACTAATCAACAGGGGACATTTGCACTTTCAATTAGCATGTTTAAGCTAAAGTCAGTCAGAGAGCAATACAACCTTTTGGAGTCATTTGTTTCCTCTGTGTCATCATCATTGTTGGGTTCCATGTCCTTCCTTTGTCCATGAAGATGTATCTTTTCCTCCAAGAGATTGAATAATTTCCTACAAAAGATATTGAAAGTTACTTGTTCCCCACGCACTTGAGAAACAGTTAGCATGCGTGTATGCCGGTGATTTCTCTGAACTTAGGTTGGTGTGGGAACACCAAACTTAGTTCCTTGCTTACTTCTATATGCAGCAGAATAAATACATGCATGAAACATCAAGTACTTTTTATTAAGAAAGTAGACTATGAACTAGAAAACAAATATAAACTAGAAAACAAACTAAAAACTAGAAATATAACAGTTATTAAGTAGTTTCTATGATTGTTTGGAGCTGGTACTAGTCATGCTGAGGGTGCAATTTTTGGTCGAACACCAAACTTAGCATCCAATATTCACCCCTTAATTATTTTGGTGTGCAACACCAAACTTAGCTCTTTGCAATACAGAGAAATCTACTTAACTCCTTTATTGAAATAACTAAGAAAGTAAAACTACCGACATGTGGCTGATGACTTTCTTCCTCTTCTTCCAGTTTGTTAAGAGGAATGACCTCAATGGTAAAGAGGAGCCAGTCAGTGTCCCCTTTCTTGGCCTTTTCCCAGCAAGCTTTCTTTTGTTAATTGCTTGATTGAGCTTTCTTGCTGGTGGTCCAGGGGTAGGATTGCTTGTGGTTGACCCCTCCTTCTTCCTTGATATGTTCGATGGCAGCGAGGTCACAATCCTCTCTAGGGTGCTGTTGTTGGTTGCCTTCACTTTCTTGATATCAAGACATGGTTGCTGTATGATTATTGGAGTTTTATCTTCATCAAGAGCCTTTTGAATTGGTGGTTCCATGAGCTCTTCCTTTATGTACTTTTCTGCTTCACTTGAGTATGACTTCTCTTGATTGACTTTCTCACTTTCTTGTTCTTCCACTTCCTCCTTTGCACTCAACATTTGACTTAATAGCACTTTCATGGAGGAGGTTTGTTGTTCTTCACAAGATTTATTCATCTCCTCTTCATATCTTTTAATCACAAGTTCAAGTGTTGAGAGTTTTTGGTTCAGGGAAATTTGTGAGGGTTGTGAGTTTTCATGTTCCCTTGTCATCTCAAGTGTAGTTTCAGGTTCAAATACCTCCACCCCCTCATTCTTCATTGAAAACTTACTTGACACAGGTGCCTCTTCTTCTTGCTCTTCCACTTCCTCCTTCACATCCACCAATTGGTCTTCATCTTCCTTGCTTAGCAGTTCTGAGTGTTTCCTTATTTTCTCCAAGTGTTCATCCATCTTTTGGAAGAGAATTTCTTGTTCTCTCCAGGATTATTCTTGCTTTTCCAATAATTCTCTGAATTTTTGAAGGGGATCCTCAACTACTAGCTCAAAAGATGAAGGTTGAGAGAAATTTTGTGGATATGGATGTGTTGTGGTGAGGTTGTTTTGAGTGTTGTAGAATGAATCTTGTGAGTTATGAAATGAGTCGTATGGATCTTGGAGGAAACTTTTTGTTGAGGCATAGTCAAATGATGAAGAATTTTCAAATGAGGAACTGGGAGGTGAGGTTGGACAAGTTTGCATAAATGAATTAAAGGTTTGCTCAAGTGATGATAGCTCTTGATAAGTGGAGTATGAATTTTCAAATGCTCTCTGATTTTGGTCCTCCCAACCACGACTTGAATCATTGTTGAATTCATCACAGTATGGATCATTTTGTGGTATTGAGGGGACAATCTTGCATGAATTTATTGAAAGCTGATGAGCGGATAATTTATATGCTTTTTTGCATTGTTTTTGCATAGTTTTTAGTATAATTTAGTTAGTTTTTAATATATTTTTATTAGTTTTTAAATAAAAATCACATTTCTAGAATTCACTATGAGTTTGTGTATTTTTATGTGATCTCAGGTATTTTCTGGCTGAAATTGAGGGACTTGAGCAAAAATCAGATTCAGAGGCTGAAGAAGGACTGCAGATGCTATTGGATTCTGACCTCCCTGCACTCAATGTGGAT
Source organism: Arachis hypogaea (assembly GCF_003086295.3). NCBI lineage: Eukaryota > Viridiplantae > Streptophyta > Magnoliopsida > Fabales > Fabaceae > Arachis > Arachis hypogaea. The sequence continues at coordinate 104,669,488 of NC_092046.1, read as the reverse complement.
TTTCTGGAGCTACAGAATTCCAAATGGTGCGCTCTCAATTGCGTTGGAAAGTAGACATCCAGGGCTTTCCAGAAATATATAATAGTCCATAGTTTGCCCGAGTTTAGACGATGCAAACTGGTGTTCAACGCCAGCTTTCTGCCCTATTCTAGAGTTAAACGCCAGAAACAGGTTGCAAAGTGGAGTTAAACGCCAGAAACAGGTTACAAACTGGCGTTCAACTCCAAGAGAAGCCTCTACACGTGTAAAGCTCAATGCTTAGCCCAAGCACACACCAAGTGGGCCCCGGAAGTAGATTTCTGCATCATTTACTCATTTCTGTAAACCCTAATAACTAGTTTAGTATAAATAGGACTTTTTACTATTGTATTTATATCTTCGGATCTATCTTTGGATTATCTTCTGATCCTTTGATCACGTTTTGGAGGCTGGCCATTCGGCCATGCCTAGACCTTGTTCTTATGTATTTTTAACGGTAGAGTTTCTACACACCATAGATTAAGGTGTGGAGCTCTGCTGTTCCTTGAGTATTAATGCAAAGTTGATGAGCGGATATTTTATACGCTTTTTGGGGATAATTTCATATAGTTTTGAGTATGTTTTAGTTAGTTCTTAGTCTATTTTCATTAGTTTTTAGGAAAAATTCATATTTCTGGACTTTACTATGAGTTGTGTGTTTTTCTGTAATTTCAGGTATTTTTCTGGCTGAAATTGAAGGAGCTGAGCAAAAATCTGATTCAGGCTGAAAAAGGACTGCTGATGCTGTTGGATTCTGACCTCCCTGCACTCAAAGTGGATTTTCTGGAGCTACAGAACTCAAAATGGCATGCTTCCAATTGCGTTGAAAAGTAGACATCCAGGGCTTTCCAGCAATATATAATAGTCCATACTTTGCACAAGGATAGACGACGTAAACTGGCGTTCAACTCCAGTTCTCTGCCCAATTCTGGCATCCAGCGCCAGAAAAGGATCAAAAGCTGGAGTTGAACGCCCAAACTGGCATAAAAACTGGCGTTCAACTCCACAAATGGCCTCTGCACGTGAATTGCTTAAGTCTCAGCCCAGCACACACCAAGTGGGCCCCAGAAGTGGATCTCTGCATCATCCATCATAGTCCACTCATATTTTGTAACCCTAGGCTACTAGTTTAGTATTTAAACAACTTTTAGAGACTTATTTTGTATCTGATGACATTTTAGATCTAAACTTTGTATTCTCTGACGGCATGAGTCTCTAAACCCCATTGTTGGGGGTGAGGAGCTCTGCTGTGTCTCTAAACTTTCTGTTTTCCATTCAAACACGCTTGTTCCTATCTAAGATGTTCATTCGCGCTTAACTGTGATGGAGGTGATGATCTGTGACATTCATCACCTTCCTCAAACCATGAATGTGTGCCTGACAACCACCTCCGTTCTATATCCGATTGAATGAGTATCTCTTAGATTCCTTAATCAGAATCTCCGTGGTATAAGCTAGAACTGATGGCGGCATTCATGAGAATCCGAAAAGTCTAAACCTTGTCTGTGGTATTCCGAGTAGGATTCAAGGATTGAATGACTGTGACGAGCTTCAAACTCCTGAAGGCTGGGCGTTAGTGACAAACGCAAAAGGATAGTAAATCCTATTCCAACCGGATCGAGAACCAACCCGTGATTAGCCGTGCTGTGACAGAGCGCGTGAGCGTAGTTTTCACTGGGAGGATGGAAGGTAGCCATTGACAACGGTGATCCACCAACACACAGCTTGCCATAGGAGGACGTGCGTGCGTGAACAAGAAGACAGAGGAAAGCAGAGATTCAGAAGACAAAGCATCTCCAAAACTCCAACATATTCTCCATTACTGCATAACAAGTAACCCTTAATCCATGCTCTATTGATTATTTGCAATTCAACTGATTAACATAATTGACTTCCTGACTAAGATTTACAAGATAACCATAGATTGCTTCAAACCAACAATCTCCGTGGGATTCGACCCTTACTCACGTGAGGTATTACTTGGACGACCCAGTGCACTTGCTGGTCATGTGTGCGAAATTGTAAGAGAGTAACAATTTTGTGCACCAAGTTTTTGGCGCCGTTGCCGGGGATTGTTCGTGTTTGGACAACTAACGGTTTATTTTGTTGCTTAGATTAGGAAAAATTTCTCTTTTTTTTGGTTTAGAGTCTTTTATTATTTATCCCCTGTTAAAACACTTTAAATTTATAGCTCAGTTAGTTAGAACGTGGTGTTTATGTTCATGGTAATTGGCTATCATATTGTTAAAACCTTTTTCAAAAATAAATTTTCTATTAAATCCTGTGCCAAACTTTAAGTTTGGTGTTTTCCTGTTGATTTCCCTTGATTTTCGAAAATTTTGGTTTGGTTTTCTAATAATTTTAAGTTTGGTGTTCCTTGGTGTTTTCTCTCCAAATTTTTCGAAAACAAGGAGCATTAGATCTAAAAAATTTTTAAATCTTGTGCTATTTTATTGTTTTTCTCTCTCCTCACTAAATTCAAAAATATCTTTTCTCTCTAATTTTAAAACAAATTTTCGAAAATTAATATAAAAAAAATAAAAATAAAAAATAAAAATAAAAATATAATAATAAATAAATAAATAAATAGATAAAAAGGTAAATCAATCCAAGTTATATCCCTTTATCCATCATGGACATAAGTGGAAATGAACAGTCCAGGAGAACTCTGGGTCATATTCTAACCCCTCTACTGCTTCATATGGGAGTAGCATCTGCATACCCTCCATTGGAGTCAGTAGCTTTGAGTTGAATCCTCAGCTCATTATCATGGTGCAGCAAAGCTGCCAGTATTCCGGTCTTCCATAGGAAGAACCTACAGAGTTTCTGGCACAATTTTTACAAATTGCTGACACAGTACATGATAAGGAAATAGATCAGGATGTCTACAGACTATTACTGTTTCCATTTGCGGTAAAAGATCAAGCTAAAAGGTGGTTAAATAACCAACCTAAGGCCAGCATAAAGACATGGAAACAGCTGACAGAAAAATTCCTGAATCAATATTTCCCTCCAAAAAGGATGACACAGCTAAGGCTGGACATCCAAGGCTTCAAGCAAGGAGATAATGAATCTCTTTATGATGCCTGGGAGAGATACAGAGAGATGCTACAAAAATGCCCCTCTGAAATGTTTTCAGAGTGGGTTCAGTTAAACATCTTCTACTATGGGCTTGCAGAAGGAGCTCAGATGTCTCTAGATTACTCAGCTGGTGGATCTATCCACATGAGAAAGACAATTGAAGAGGCTCAAGAGCTCATTGATACAGTTGCCAGGAATCAGCATCTGTACCTAAGCAGCAACCCTTCCATGAATGAAGAGGTTAAAACAGTAACTGCTGAATTCAGTACTGTAAAACAAGCTGCTGAATTCAATCAGCAATTGGATTTTCTAACAAAGCAGTTAGCTGAATTCAAGGACAGGCTACAAGAGACAAGGATAGCTAATATACATATGGACGAACAGTTTAAGCAAACAAAGCAGCAGCTATCAAGGCAAATAGCAGAAGAATGCCAAGCAGTTCAATTAAGGAGTGGGAAAACATTAAAAACCCCACCTCAAGGCATCAAAAATTCAAGAAATGAGCAACCCACCAAAGATTCACCTGAGGACAGTAAGAGCCCAGGGAAAAATAATTCTGGCGCTAAAACGCCAGAAAATTGGTGGGAGGCTGGCGCTGAACGCCCAGACCATGCCCAAAACTGGCGTTCAACGCCAGAAACAAGGCAAAATTGGCGTTCAACGCCAGAAATGGGCAAGAATCTGGCGTTGAACGCCCAAATGGGGCAGAATCCAGCGTTGAACGCCCAAAATGGGCACATTTCTGGCGTTCAGGCGCCAGGAACAGACAGTGAGCTGGCGTCTAACGTCACTCCAGCTTCTGACTCTGGCACTCAATTGCCAGTGAGGGATCAGACACACACAAGTGTTGATAACAACCCCTCTAAAAAGGCTTCTTTAACCACTAAGGTTGAGGAATATAAAGCCAAGATACCTTATCCTCAAAAACTCCGGAAAGAAGAGCAGGATAAGCAATTTGCTCGCTTTGCAGATTATCTAAGGACTCTTGAAATAAAGATTCCATTTGCAGAGGCACTTGAGCAAATACCTTCTTATGCCAAGTTCATGAAAGAAATCTTGAGTCATAAAAAGGAGTGGAGAGAAACAGAAAGAGTTCTCCTCACTGAAGAATGCAGTGCAGTCATTCTGAAAAGCTTTCCTGAAAAGCTTAAAGACCCTGGGAGTTTTCTGATACCATGCATATTAGAAGGTGATTGCACCAAGACAGCTTTATGCGATCTTGGGGCAAGCATCAACCTAATACCTGCATCCACTATCAGAAAGCTTGGTTTAACTGAAGAAGTTAAACCAACCCGGATATGTCTTCAACTTGCTGATGGCTCCACTAAATACCCATCAGGCGTGATTGAAGACATGATTATCAGGGTTGGGCCATTCGCCTTTCCCACTGACTTTGTTGTGCTGGAAATGGAGGAACACAAGAGTGCTACTCTCATTCTAGGAAGACCCTTCCTAGCAACTGGACGATCCCTTATTGACGTCCAACAGGGGGAAATAACCCTGAGAGTCAATGATGATGAGTTCAAGTTGAACGCTGTCAAAGCCATGCAGCATCCAGACACATCAACAGACTGCATGAAAGTTGATCTTATTGACTCCTTGGTAGAAGAGATCAACATGGCTGAGAGTCTCGAATCAGAGTTGGAAGACATCTTTAAAGATGTTCAGCCTGATTTAGAGGATTCAGAGGACATAAAAGAGCCTCTGAAATTTCTTCTAAAAGAGGAAAAACCTCCTAAACCTGAGCTCAAGCCATTACCACCATCCTTGAAATATGCATTTCTAGGAGAAGGTGATACTTTTCTAGTGATCATAAGCTCTGCTCTAAGTTCACAGGAAGAGGAAGCACTTATTCAAGTGCTAAGGACACACAAGACAGCTCTTGGGTGGTCCATAGGTGACCTTAAGGGCATAAGCCCAGCTAGATGCATGCACAAAATCCTATTGGAGGATAATGCCAAACCAGTGGTTCAACCACAGAGGCGGCTAAATCCAGCCATGAAGGAAGTGGTGCAGAAAGAGGTCACCAAATTACTAGAGGCTGGGATTATTTATCCCATTTCTGATAGCCCCTAGGTGAGTCCTGTTCAAGTCGTCCCAAAAAAGGGAGGTATGACAGTGATTCATAATGAAAAAAATGAACTGGTTCCTACAAGAACAGTTACAGGGTGGTGCATGTGTATTGACTACAGAAGGCTCAATACAGCCACCAGAAAGGATCATTTTCCTTTACCCTTCATAGACCAGATGCTAGAAAGACTAGCAGGTCATGATTATTACTGCTTTTTGGATGGCTACTCAGGCTATAACCAGATTGCAGTATATTCCCAGGATCAAGAGAAAACAGCATTCACATGTCCATCCGGAGTGTTTGCTTATAGAAGGATGCCATTTGGGCTATGTAATGCGCCTGCAACCTTCCAGAGATGCATGCTCTCTATTTTCTCTGACATGGTGGAAAAATTTCTAGAAGTCTTCATGGATGACTTCTCAGTTTATGGAGACTCATTCAGCTCCTGCCTTGATCACCTGAAACTTGTTCTGAAAAGATGCCAAGAGACCAACCTAGTTTTAAACTGGGAAAAGTGTCACTTCATGGTGACTGAAGGAATTGTTCTTGGGCATAAAATCTCAAACAAGGGAATAGAGGTGGATCAAGCAAAAATAGAGGTAATTGAAAAATTACCACCACCTGCCAATGTTAAGGCAATCAGAAGCTTTCTGGGGCATGCAGGATTCTATAGGAGGTTTATAAAGGATTTTTCAAAAATCGCAAAACCTCTAAGCAATCTGCTAGCTGCTGACACGCCATTTGTGTTTGACACAAAGTGCCTGCAGGCGTTTGAAACGCTGAAAGCTAAGCTGGTCACAGCACCAGTCATTTCTGCACCTGACTGGACATTACCATTTGAGCTGATGTGTGATGCCAGTGATCATGCCATTGGTGCAGTATTGGGACAGAGGCATGACAAGCTTCTGCATGTCATTTATTATACCAGTCGCGTTCTAAATGATGCCCAGAAAAATTACACAACCACAGAAAAAGAACTACTTGCAGTGGTTTACGCCATTGACAAGTTCAGATCATACTTAGTAGGATCAAAAGTGATTGTGTATACTGACCATGCTGCTCTTAAATATCTACTCACAAAGCAGGATTCAAAACCCAGGCTCATCAGATGGGTATTGCTTCTGCAAGAGTTTGATATAGAAATAAGAGACAGAAAAGGGACAGAGAACCAAGTGGCTGATCATCTGTCCCGGATAGAGCCAGTGGAAGGGACGCCCCTCCCTTCTCTTGAGATCTCTGAAACATTTCCTGATGAGCATTTATTTGCCATTCAGGAAGCACCATGGTTTGCCGATATTGCAAACTATAAAGCTGCAAGGTTCATACCTAAGGAGTACAACAGGATACAAAAGAAGAAATTAATTACTGATGCAAAGTACTACTTGTGGGATGAACCTTATCTCTTTAAGAGATGTGCAGACGGAATCATCCGTAGGTGTGTGCCTAGAGAAGAAGCACAGAGGATCCTGTGGCATTGCCACGGATCTCAATATGGAGGCCATTTCGGAGGTGAGCGAACAGCCACCAAGGTCCTCCAATGTGGCTTCTATTGGCCCACACTCTATAAAGATTCCCGAGAGTTTGTACGTAATTGTGACAGTTGCCAAAGAGCTGGTAATCTGCCTCATGGTTACGCCATGCCTCAACAAGGAATCTTGGAAATTGAGTTGTTTGACGTATGGGGAATTGACTTCATGGGACCTTTCCCACCATCATACTCAAACACTTATATTCTGGTGGCAGTTGACTATGTATCAAAATGGGTTGAAGCTATTGCCACACCCACCAATGATACTAAAACAGTGCTGAAGTTCCTCCAGAAACATATCTTTAGCCGGTTTGGTGTCCCTAGAGTACTAATCAGTGATGGGGGCACTCACTTCTGCAATAAACAGCTTTACTCTGCCATGGTTCGATATGGAATTCGCCACAAGGTGGCCACTCCATATCATCCACAAACCAATGGGCAAGCTGAAGTCTCTAACAGAGAATTAAAGAGAATCCTGGAACGAACAGTAAATACCCGTAGAAAGGATTGGGCACGGAGCTTGGATGATGCTCTGTGGGCTTACAGGACAGCATTCAAGACCCCCATAGGGACATCTCCATACCAACTCGTGTATGGTAAGGCATGTCACCTGCCCGTGGAACTGGAACATAAGGCCTACTGGCAACCAGATTCCTAAACTTTGATGCCAAATTAGCAGGAGAAAAACGATTGCTCCAGCTAAATGAGCTAGAGGAATTCAGATTCACAGCTTTCGAAAATGCCAAGCTTTATAAAGAAAAATAAAAAAAATGGCATGACAAAAAGCTGTCATCTAGAATCTTTGAACCAGGACAGAAGGTCCTGTTGTTTAACTCTAGACTCAGGCTATTCCCCGGGAAACTGAAATCCCGGTGGAGGGGACCATACGTGATTACAAGTGTGTCACCATATGGTTATGTGGAGCTTCAAGATATTGATTCTGATAAGAAGTTCATTGTCAATGGACAGAGAATCAAGCATTATCTTGAAGGAAACATTGAGCAAGAATGCTCAAGGCTGAAGCTAGATTAAAAAGCTCAGCAAGGTCCAGCTAAAGACAATAAAGAAGCGCTTGCTGGGAGGCAACCCAGCCATGGGGCAACAATCCTCTAAGCATTTTTCCCTATTTCTATTTTTATTTTTATTTGTTTATATAAAGTTCATTGATAATAGGGTAAATAATCATTTACAGAAGACCTCGGCACACAAAACAGAGAAAAGGATCTCACTGGCAAGAAAACGCCAGTAAAAGAGCATTTTGGGCATTCAACGCCCAAAATGGGCATCCACTGGGCGCTGAACGCCAGTGATGGTAGCAGCTGGGCGTTCAACGCCAGAAAGGGGCACCCACTGGGCGTTGAACGCCAGTAATGGCAGCAGCTGGGCGTTGAACGCCCAGGAGAGCAGCAATTGGGCGCTGAACGCCCAAAACAGGCAGTGTTTGGGCGTTCAAACGCCAGGAAGGCAGGGAGGAGCCAAATTCATTTTTTCCACACGTATTTCCATTTTAATTTCAAATTTTATGCTTCAATGCATGATTTTTACATGAACATGTCAAGAACCCTGATTTCTAAAATCCTAAATTTCTAAAAATCCATCTTTCCAAATTCAATCCAACTCTTTTCAAATCTTTTCTGAAAACAAATCTATCTTTTTCACTCCAAAATCTTTTCAACTAATCCATATCTTTTTCAAATCTCCATATTATCTTTTTCAAAATTCAGATTTATCTTTTTCAAAAATCTATCATATCTTTTCAAAATTAAACTATATCTTCTATCTTATCTTTTTCAACTCAATCTTTTTATCTTATCTTTTCCAATTTTTCGAAAACCCACCCCCCATCCCTTTAAATTTGGGTTCGGCCTCCCTCCTCCTCCATCAACAATTGCACCTAGCTCTCCCTCTATCCCTCTCCTTTCTATTCTTTTGCTTGAGGACAAGCAAACCTCTAAGTTTGGTGTGTGTATCCGAGATCACTAAGATCATGGCTCCCAAAGGAAAACAACCCACTCCAAGAGGCAAGAAAGAGAGCGTTCCAAAACCACTTTGGAATCAAGGGAAGTTCTTATCTAAAGAACATTCAGACCATTATCTTAAAGTAATGGGTCTGAGATCAGTGATCCCGGAAGTTAGATTCGATCTGAAAGAAGATGAATATCCGGAGATCCAGGAGCAAATTCGAATCAGGAACTGGGAAGTCCTAGCTAATCCTGAAACGAAAGTAGGAAGGAACATGGTCCAGGAGTTCTATGCTAACATGTGGCAGACTGACAAGCAAAAACTATCTGGAACTGCCTTCTATGAATTTCGGACCATGGTCAGAGGGAGGATTGTTCATACCACCCCTAACAAGATCAGAGAGATCTTAAAGCTACCTCAACTAAAGGATGATCCAGACTCCTTCAACAGGAGGATGATGAGAGCAGACATTGACCTGGATAAGATTCTAGAGGATATATGTATCCCTGGAGCCAGGTGGACCACAAACACAAAGGGTGTCCCAAATCAACTCAAGAGAGAGGATCTCAAACCAGCCGCCAGAGGATGGCTGGACTTCATTGGGCGTTCTCTGTTGCCCACTAGCAACCGATCTGAAGTCACAGTCAAAAGAGCAGTGATGATCCATTGTATCATGATGGGAAAAGAAGTGGAGGTTCATCAGCTGATTTCAACTGAACTCTACAAGATTGCTAACAAAAATTCAAAAGAGGCCAGGTCTATCCAAGCGTGATTTCTCTATTCTGCAAGGACGCTGGAGTAAGGATGGGAATAACTGAATATATCCTAATTGAAAAGTCAATCACCAAAGCATCAATGGAGAGACAACAAGCACAGGAGGATCCCATCAAGAAGAGAGCACAGGAATTCCTCCCAGAGATCCCTCAAGCTGAATACTGGGAATATCTTGAGACGTCCGTCACCAAGATATGGGAAGCTATGGAGCAAATAATAAAAGAACAGAAGGAACACAGTCAAATGCTGACCTATATGTTTAAAGAACAAGAGGAGCAGGGGCGTGACTTAAGGGAACTGAAGCGCCAAAAGTCTTCTCTTGTAGGACCAAGCACCCCAAGGATCAGAGGAACCCCCGTGCCCCCAGAATAAAGGTTGTTAATTTCCAATTTCTGCCTTAACTCTGTGACAGTGTCCTTATAAAAGTTTACCTTAGAAGTCATATAGTAGTAATTAGTATCTATTTTGATTTTATCTCCAATTAAGCTATAGTTTATTTTTCTCATCATCATTAAACATGAATAAAGTAGTAGATCTTTTGAATAAGAGGAAATAAAATTTCGAGTTTTAATAAGAGAAATTCTAATTAGTTAAATGTGGTGGCAATGCTTTCTGTCTTCTGAATGAATGCTTGAACAGTGCATATGTCTTTTGAATTTGTTGTTTAAGACTGTTAAATATGTTGGCTCTTGAAAGAATGATGAACATGAGACATGTTATTGGTAATCTGAAAAATCATGAAAATGATTCTTGAAGCAAGAAAAAGCAGCAAAGAACAAAGAAAAAAAAAAGGAAAAATAAAAAAAGAGAAGAAAAAGCCAATAACCCTTAAAGCCAAAAGGCAAGGGCAAATGAAAGAGATCCCAAGGCTTTGAGCATCAGTGGATAGGAGGGCCTAAAGGAATAAAATCCTGGTCTAAGCGGCTAAACCAAGCTGTCCCTAACCACGTGCTTGTGGCGTGAAGGTGTCAAGTGAAAACTTGAGACTGAGCGGTTAAAGTCAAGGTCCAAAGCAAAAAGAAGAGTGTGCTTAAGAACTCTGGACACCTCTAATTGGGGACTTTAGCAAAGCTGAGTCACAATCTGAAAAGGTTCACCCAATTATGTGTCTGTGGCATTTATGTATCCGGTGGTAATACTGGAAAACAAAGTGCTTAGGGCCACGGCCAAGACTCATAAAGAAGCTGTGTTCAAGAATCATCACACTGAACTAAGAGAATCAGTAACATTATCTGAATTCTGAGTTCCTATAGATGCCAATCACTCTGAGCTTCAATGGATAAAGTGAGATGCCAAAACTGTTCAGAAGCGAAAAGCTACTAGTCCCGCTCATCTAATTAGAATCTGAGCTTCAATCTAAAACTCTGAGATATTATTGCTTCTCAACCTATTAGTCTTCTATTTTATTTGTCTAGTTGCTTGAGGACAAGCAACAGTTTAAGTTTGGTGTTGTGATGAGCGGATATTTTATACGCTTTTTGGGGATAATTTCATATAGTTTTGAGTATGTTTTAGTTAGTTCTTAGTCTATTTTCATTAGTTTTTAGGAAAAATTCATATTTCTGGACTTTACTATGAGTTGTGTGTTTTTTTGTAATTTCAGGTATTTTTCTGGCTGAAATTGAAGGAGCTGAGCAAAAATCTGATTCAGGCTGAAAAAGGACTGCTGATGCTGTTGGATTCTGACCTCCCTGCACTCAAAGTGGATTTTCTGGAGCTACAGAACTCAAAATGGCATGCTTCCAATTGCGTTGGAAAGTAGACATCCAGGGCTTTCCAGCAATATATAATAGTCCATACTTTGCACAAGGATAGACGACGTAAACTGGCGTTCAACGCAAGTTCTCTGCCCAATTCTGGCGTCCAGCGCCAGAAAAGGATCAAAAGCTGGAGTTGAACGCCCAAACTGGCATAAAAACTGGCGTTCAACTCCACAAATGGCCTCTGCACGTGAATTGCTTAAGTCTCAGCCCAGCACACACCAAGTGGGCCCCAGAAGTGGATCTCTGCATCATCCATCATAGTCCACTCATATTTTGTAACCCTAGGCTACTAGTTTAGTATTTAAACAACTTTTAGAGACTTATTTTGTATCTGATGACATTTTAGATCTAAACTTTGTATTCTCTGACGGCATGAGTCTCTAAACCCCATTGTTGGGGGTGAGGAGCTCTGCTGTGTCTCGATGAATTAATGCAAGTATTTCTGTTTTCCATTCAAACACGCTTGTTCCTATCTAAGATGTTCATTCGCGCTTAACTGTGATGGAGGTGATGATCTGTGACATTCATCACCTTCCTCAAACCATGAACGTGTGCCTGACAACCACCTCCGTTCTATATCCGATTGAATGAGTATCTCTTAGATTCCTTAATCAGAATCTCCGTGGTATAAGCTAGAAATGATGGCGGCATTCATGAGAATCCGGAAAGTCTAAACCTTGTCTGTGGTATTCCGAGTAGGATTCAAGGATTGAATGACTGTGACGAGCTTCAAACTCCTGAAGGCTGGGCGTTAGTGACAAACGCAAAAGGATAGTAAATCCTATTCCAACCGGATCGAGAACCAACCCGTGATTAGCCGTGCTGTGACAGAGCGCGTGAGCGTAGTTTTCACTGGGAGGATGGAAGGTAGCCATTGACAACGGTGATCCACCAACACACAGCTTGCCATAGGAGGACGTGCGTGCGTGAACAAGAAGACAGAGGAAAGCAGAGATTCAGAAGACAAAGCATCTCCAAAACTCCAACATATTCTCCATTACTGCATAACAAGTAACCCTTAATCCATGCTCTATTGTTTATTTGCAATTCAACTGATTAACATAATTGACTTCCTGACTAAGATTTACAAGATAACCATAGATTGCTTCAAACCAACAATCTCCGTGGGATTCGACCCTTACTCACGTGAGGTATTACTTGGACGACCCAGTGCACTTGCTGGTCATGTGTGCGAAATTGTAAGAGAGTAACAATTTTGTGCACCAAAAGTACTATTGTTTTTCTATTCAATTCAAGCTTATTCCTATTCTAAGATATTCATTCGCACCCAAAAACATGATTAATGTGATGATTATGTGACGCTCATCACCATTCTCACCTATGAACGTGTCCCTGACAACCACTTCCGTTCTACATGAAGATGAGACAGAAAGAGTATCTCTTAGATATCTAATACAGCGGACCGAGTCTGAGATATTAGAGTCTTCGTGGTATAAGTTAGAACCCATGGATGGCCATTCTTGAGATCTGGAAAGTCTAAACCTTGTCTGTGGTATTCTGAGTAGGATCTAGGAAGGGATGGCTGTGACGAGCTTTAAACTCGCGAGTGCTGGGCATAGTGACAGATGCAAAAGGATAGTAAATCCTATTCCAGTATGATCGAGAACCGATAGATGATTAGCCATGCAGTGACAGCGCATTGGACCATTTTCACAGAGAGGACGGGATGTAGCCATTGACAACGGTGATGCTCAACATACAGCTTTCCATGGAAAGGAGTATGAAGGATTGGATGAAAGCAGTGGGAAAGTAGAGATTCAGGAGGAATTAAGCAACTCTATACGCTTATCTGAAATTCTCACCAATGAATTACATAAGTATCTCTATCCTTATTTTACGTTTTATTTATCTTTTAATTATTAAATCCCCATAACCAATTGAATCCGCCTGACTGAGATTTACAAGGTGACCATAGCTTGCTTCAAGCCGACAATCTCCGTAGGATCGACCCTTACTCACTTAAGGTTTATTACTTGGACGACCCAGTGCACTTGCTGGTTAGTTGTGCGGAGTTGTGACAAAGTGTGTGAATTACGTTCCGAGCACCAAGTTTTTGGCGCCGTTGTTAAGGATCACAATTTTGTGCACCAAGTTTTTGGCGCTGTTGCCGGGGATTGTTCGAGTTTGGACAACTGACGGTTCATCTTGTTGCTCAGATTAGGTAATTTTATTTTATTTTTAAGCTTTTTATTTCTTATTTTCGAAAATAATACAAAAAAAATTTCTTTTTCGTTTTTCCCAAAATAATTTTCAAAAATCCAAAAAAATTATAAAATCATAAAATCAAAAATAATTTTTGTGTTTCTTGTTTGAGTCTTGAGTCAAATTTTAAGTTTGGTGTCAATTGCATATTTTTAAAATTTGTGCATTTTCGAAAACTCATGCATGTGTTCTTCATGATCTTCAAGTTGTTCTTGACAAGTCTTCTTGTTTGATCTTCATATTTTCTTGTTTTGTGTCTTTTGTTGTTTTTCATATGCATTTTTGCATTCATAGTGTCTAAACATGAAAAATCTCTAAGTTTGGTGTCTTGCATGTTTTTCTTTTCTTAAAAAATTTTCAAAAATAAGTCTTGATGTTCATCTTGATCTTCAAAGTGTTCTTGGTGTTCATCTTGACATTCAAAGTGTTCTTGCATGCATTAGTTATTTTGATTCATAATTTTTATGTTCTGTTTCAATTTAGTGTTTTTCTCTCTCATCATTAAAAATTCAAAAATAAAAAATATATCTTTCCTTGTTTTACTCATAAATTTCAATTTCAAAATTCTATCTTTTCAAATCTTTTTCAAAAATCAAATCTTTTTCATTTATTTTTATATATTTTCGAAATTTTTTTTAAAAAAATTTATTTTCAAAATCTTTTTCCTATTCTTACTTCATATTTTCGAAAATCTCACTAAAATTTAATTTTTAGATTAAAAAATTTCAAGTTATTACTTGCCTATTAAGAAAGGTTCAATCTTTAAATTTTAAAATCATATATTTTTGTTTCTTGTTAGTCAAGTAATCAACTTTAATTTTCAAAATCATATCTTTTTAATTTTCAATCATATCTTTTTGATTGCTAATTTCAAAATCTTTTTCAAAATCAAATCTTTTTAATTTCTTCTTCAATCATATCTTTTCAATCATATCTTTTTTTTTTTTAAAAAATTGCAATCATATTTTCTCAATCAAATCTTTTTCAAAATAATTTCAATCATATCTTTTTCAAAAATCAAATTTTAAAATCCTTTCTAACTTCTTATCTTTTCAAAAATTGATTTTCAAATCTTTTTCAATTAACCACTTAACTTTTTGTTTGATTCTTATCTTTTTTAAAACTACCTAACTAACTCTCTCCCTCTAATTTTCGAAAATACCCTTCCCTCTTTTTTAAAATTCCTTTTTAATTAACTAATTGTTTTAAACTTTAATTTATTTTAATTTTTCTTTTTTAGAATTTTAAACTTTAATTTTAAATTAAAAACAAAAATACTTTTATTTTAATTTATTTAATTTTCGAAATTCTCTCCCCCTCATCTCTTTCTAATTATTTTATTTATTTACTAACACTTCTCTTCATCTAAAAATTCGAACCCTCTCTTCCTCCTTGTGTTCGAATTTCTCTTCTTCTATTCTTCTCTTCCACTCACATAAGGAATCTCTATACTGTGACATAGAGGATTCCATATTTTCTTTTGTGTTCTCTTCTTTTTCATATGAGCAGGAACAAGGATAAGAACATTCTTGTTGAAGCTGATCCTGAACCTGAAAGAACTCTGAAGAGGAAGCTAAGGGAAGCTAAAGCACAACTCTCAGGAGAAAACCTGACTGAAATTTTCGAAAAAGAAGGAGACATGGCTGAAAATAATAACAATGCAAGGAAGATGCTTGGTGACTTTACTGCACCAAATTCCAACTTACATGGAAGAAGCATCTCAATCCCTGCCATTGGAGCAAACAATTTTGAGCTGAAACCTCAATTAGTTTCTCTGATGCAACAAAACTACAAGTTTCATGGACTTCCATTAGAAGATCATTTTCAGTTCTTAACTGAATTCTTGCAAATCTGTGATACTGTTAAGACCAATGGGGTTGATCCCGAGGTCTACAGGCTTATGCTTTTCCCGTTTGCTGTAAGAGACAGAGCTAGAATATGGTTAGACTCTCAACCTAAAGACAGCCTGAACTCTTGGGATAAGCTGGTCACGGCTTTCTTAACCAAGTTCTTTCCTCCTCAAAAGCTTAGTAAGATTAGAGTGGATGTTCAAACCTTCAAACAGAAAGAAGGTGAGTCCCTCTATCAAGCTTGGGAGAGATACAAGGAACTGACCAAAAAGTGTCCTTCTGACATGCTTTCAGAATGGACCATCCTAGATATATTCTATGATGGTCTGTCTAAATTATCTAAAATTTCATTGGACCATTCTGCAGGTGGAACCATTCACCTAAAGAAAATGCCTGCAGAAGCTCAGGAACTCATTGACATGGTTGTAAATAACCAGTTCATGTACACCTCTGAAAGGAATCCTGTGAGTAATGGGACGCCTAGGAGGAAGGGAGTTCTTGAAATTGATACTCTGAATGTCATATTGACTCAGAATAAAATATTGACTCAACAAGTCAATATGATCTCTCAGAGTCTGAATGGATTGAAGGAATCATCCAACAGTACTATAGAGGCATCTTCTGAAGAAGAAGCTTATGATCCTGAGAACCATGCAATAGCAGAGGTGAATTACATGGGTGAACCCTATGGATACACCTATAATCCCTCATGGAGAAATCATCCAAATTTCTCATGGAAGGATTAACAAAAGCCTCAACAAGGCGTTAATAATGGTGGAAGAAACAGGTTTATCAATAGCAAACCTTTTCCATCATCCACTCAGCAACAGACAGAGAATTCTGAGCGGAACCCATCTAGCTTAGCAAATATAGTCTCTGATCTATCTAAGGCCACTGTGAGTTTCATGAATAAAACAAGGTCCTCCATTAGAAATTTGGAGGCACAAGTGGGCCAGCTGAGTAAAAGAGTCACTGAAACTCCTCCTAGTACTCTCCCAAGCAATACAGAAGAAAATCCAAAGAGAGAGTGCAAGGCCATTGATTTGACCATCATGGCCGAACCTACAAGGGAGGAGGAGGACGTGAATCCTAGTGAGGAAGACCTCTTGGGACATTCAGGGACCAATAAGGAGTTTTCCTTTGAGGAACCAAAGGAATCTGAGGCTCATCTAGAGACCATAGAGATTCCATTGAACTTCCTTCTGCCCTTCATGAGCTCTGATAAGTATTCCTCTTCTGAAGAGAATGAAGACGTTACTGAAGAGCAAGTTGCTAAGTACCTTGGTGCAATCATGAAGCTGAATGCCAAATTATTTGGTAATGAGACTTGGGAAGATGAACCTCCCTTGCTCACCAATGAATTGAATGCATTGGATAGGCAGAAATTACCTCAAAAGAAACAGGATCCTGGAAAATTCTTAATACCCTGTACCATAGGCACCATGACCTTTGAGAAGGCTCTGTGTGACCTGGGGTCAGGAATAAACTTAATGCCACTCTCTTTAATGGAGAAACTTGGGATATTTGAGGTGCAAGCTGCCAGAATCTCATTAGAGATGGTAGACAACTCAAGAAAATAGGCTTATGGACAAGTAGAGGACGTGTTAGTAAAGGTTGAAGGCCTTTACATCCCTGCTGATTTCATAATCCTAGACACTGGGAAGGATGAGGATGAATCCATCATCCTTGGAAGACCCTTCCTAGCCACAGCAAGAGCTGTGATTGATATGGACAGAGGAGAGTTGGTCCTTCAACTAAATGAGGACAACCTTGTGTTTAAGACTCAAGGATCTCCTTCTGTAACCATGGAGAGGAAGCATGAAAATCTTATATCACTGCAGAGTCAACCAAAGCCCCCACAGTCAAACTTTAAGTTTGGTGTTGGGAGGCCACAACCAAACTCTAAGTTTGGTGTTGAATCCCCACATTCAAACTCTAAGTTTGGTGTTGGGAGGTTCCAACCTTGCTCTGACTATCTGTGAGGCTCCATGAGAGCTCACTGTCAAGCTATTGACATTAAAGAAGCACTTGTTGGGAGGCAACCCAATGTTAATTAATTATATCTATTTTATTTTCTTTTTGTTATTTTGTGTTTTATTAGGTTGATTATCATGTGGAGTCACAAAAACTACTGAAAATTCAAAAACAAAATGAAAAACCGTATTAAAAATAGCACACCCTGGAGGAGGAGCATTCTGGCGTTTTAACGCCAGAAACAAGCATCTGTCTGGCATTTAACGCCAGAAACAAGCTACATTTGGGTGTTTAACGTCAGACACAAGCAGCAGTCTAGCATTAAACGCCAGGATTGCACAGCAAGGGCGTTTTACACGCCTAATTGGAGCAGGGATGTTAAGTCCTTGGCCCCATTGGATCTGTGGACCCCACAGGATTCCCACAGGATCTGTGGACCCCATAGGATCCCCACCACTTCTTCTCTCCTCTTCACACCTTTTCATAACTCTCTTCCCCAAATACCCTTCACCAATCACCTTAATCACTATTCCCCATCACCTCTTCACCATTCACATCCATCCCCTCTTCCCCATAAACCCCACCTAGCTCCAAAATTCAAACTATTTTCCCTCTCAAACCCAACCCTAATGGCCGAACCATAAACCCCCCCACTCCTATATAAACCCCTCATTCCTTCTTCATTTTCACACAACACAACCCTCTCTTCTTCCCCTTGGCCGAATACAAACCTCTCCCCCTCTCCTCCATTTTTCTTCTTCTTCTCCTTTTTTCTTTCTTCTTTTGCTCGGGGACGAGCAAACATTTTAAGTTTGGTGTGGTAAAAGCATTGCTTTTTGTTTTTTCCATAATCATTAATGGCACCTAAGGCCAGAGAAACCTCAAGAAAGAGGAAAGGGAAGGCAATTGCTTCCCCCTCCACTACAAGAAAATGGAACATTTGTAACAAAAAATTTGTATCAAATTTAAAATTGTTACAAATTATAGTTTTTTCGTAACAATAATTAGTTATTGTTACAAAATAAGAATATTTTGTAACAATAAGAAAATTTGTTACAAAACATTTCAATATTTTGTAACAACGTGATTTCTTTTGTTACAAATTATGTTGGCTTTCGTATCGAATTGTTGTTTTGTTGCAAAATGTTATAATGTTTTGTAACAAAAGATTATATTGTTGTAAAAATTCAAAACATTTTGTAACAAATATCTATTTGTTTCAAAAGCTCTAAATATTTTCTAACAAAAAATTAATTTATCACAAAATACAATATTTTTGTAACAAGTTATTTATTTGTCACAAAATTCAAAGATTTTTTTGTAATTAATAAAAAATTTTGTTTCAACATATTAAATGTAAGACTTCAAATTTTTTAAAATTAATCTAATGAGTTATTTATGATTTATTATATTTATTTAAGGTTTTATATTCAAAAATTTATTTTATTAAAAATATTTAAGTCAAATTAATGATACGTTGAGTTTAAAATTATTTTAAAAATTAAATAATAAGTCATTTATGATTTATTATATTATTCAAAATAAATTTTTAAAGATTTATATATTAAACGGGGTATTTTCTTATTTATAATTTAAAGTTTTAGTAATTAAAAAAATATAAAAATTTATAGTATTTCAAGAATAATTAATTTAAAGTTTTAATAATAAAATAGTATTTCAAGAATAATTAGTTTGGTTATTTCATATAATTTGAAATTAAAATTTAGTAATAGAAGTATTATATAATTTAATTTGAGAAATTTGTATTATGATTAAGTTACGGTTTATTTTATTAAATTGAGCTTTTAGAGATTAATTTATTAAGAGTGATTAAATTTATTTTTATAAATACTTTAAGTTTAAGTCAATTAATATTTATGTACAATTTTTATTATAATTATTTATTTTATAAATTAAAATTAAAGTACTGGTGATAGAAAAAATAATAAAAAGTTATATCATTTAATTTAAATAATCAATATCTTAAGAATAAACTATATTTTATAAAAAGTGATTAATATGTTCATTTTATAATTTAAATTAAAAATAATTAATTGAACTTAGTAATAAGTTAATAAATAATGTTCTTAAATATTTTTAACAAAATATATTTAATTTTAAAATTATTCTACTCTCCAATTTTATCAAAATATCTATTTATATTTATCCTTATTCTTTTATAAAATCCATAATTTTTAACTCTAATGTTTTAAATTAAATCAAAAACCTAATTCCTAAATTGGAACCTAACCCTAAACACACCCCCCTTCACCTCCGCATAACACAGCCTCCACCCACCCCCTTTCCTTTCCAAAAACGCAACATACACACAGAGTAGAGAGATCGGAAAGGGAAAAAGGGAGCCGCGCTTTGCACCGTCCAGCCCAAACCGTCGCCATTGAACCGCCGATCTGCCTTGGAGCCGCTGACCCACGCGTTGCCGCCGACGCTGACGAAGAAGAGAAAGAGAGATGTTGAGACGGAGAGCGTTCGAGGGAGCAAAGGCCAAGGAGAGGAAGAGTGCCGTCGCGGGCTGGCCGTCGGGGGAGCTGCTGCGAGCTCGTGTTGTCTGCGCCGTCGCCCCCTTCCCATGTCGCCGTTGTGCCCTGGTGCCGTCAAGGGAAGTTGACACCACGGTTGGAATCGCGAACTGAGGAGGAAGTCGTCGATTCTGTCACCGGCACCATGTCTCATCACTGTTGCTACCATTAGAGGAAGCCACTGTCACTAACGCAAGGAACATAACTCAAAGAAGGAGGCAGCGGAGGGTGATGCTGCTGTCATCGTCGCTGTGGAGGTGAACCAACGTCGTGTCTTTGCTTCCCAGAACCACCGTTGCTGCTGCCATCATCCCCTAGCTTGGTTGTCATCGCTACTGGAAACTCTGATTGCTGCTGTTGACCGTTAGAGAAAGGAATTGTTCTGTGAAGGGAGGGCTGCCGGGGTTGCTGTTGCTAGTTCTGATTCTGTTACATTGATTCTGGTCTATTCTTTTCCTTGGTTCTGAACCATTTGCAAGTTCTGTTTTGTAAATTTTAATTGCCAAGTTCTTCTTTTAATTCAATTCTAGTCTTGGATTTGTTTTGAATTTTCCAGAGTTATGTTTGCTTTTGATTCTCATCCAATTCGAATCCTTGTCTTGCTGTAACCATCCTCACCACGATCTGGGTTAGTTTCCTCTTTTTTCCCTATTTGTTAGTTATGACTGCTAACTGTTTGATATAATAATGGGTTTCCTTTGTTAATTACTTGCATTTTGTATAAGGTGCTAGAAGGAACAGTTAGTGCTGTATTAATTTGTGTCTATTATATAAAATGTATAGCATAGTAATATGATTGCTGCTACTGATGCAATCTGTGATTGAGTTATTTCAGGTTTGAAAGCTGCAAGCCTGCATTTCAGTCAATTTTGTTGAGAAAATAGAGTCACACTCTGAATTTTATGAAAGTATATAAGTTTAGTTGTTTGAAAACTTAAAGGTTAATGAGAAAATTTTAACGAATACAAAGAAAGTGTTTCAACTAACTCACTATTATGTTCTATTTTCCTAAAATGTAACCAGTCTAACTAACTCTGATTATAGTTCTTTTTGCAATTATTTTTCTACCGCAGGACCCTTGTCCCATTATTTCATATATACAAGACATTAATTACTATCTAACTAGACCACTACTAGATTGGATATCTAAACCAGAAGATTTTGTGTAAGTTGTCTTCCAAATGCTAATACACTATTCTTTGAATCTAGCACATTCATGATTGAAAATAACTACACTTTAACAAGATTATATTGAGTATTTAAGATTTTTCTATATCTGAACACATCCAACCAGCCTAATTCAAGCTCCAAACTTGCAGGTTTTCCAAATCCAATTCCTTATCATATACTATTTTCCTATTAGTTTCTTATCATAATTTGAGCTTCAAAATTGCCTTATTAGTTTCTTATCATATATTTTTTTTCTATGTCATTGTTTTGTCAAAGGTACACATGTATTCACTTTTATTGATTCATGTGTTAGCTGACTTACTTGGTACTCTCCCAAGTTGAAATGTGTGAAAAGGGATCGGAGTTGAGCCAAATAAATAATTGAAGTTAAGGTTTAACTAATTTAGTTATTGATCAAGATTTTAGCTTTAGTACTTAGAGAAAATTTAATTAGTTGAATTCTTAGGTTACAAAAGAGCTAAAGCCAAATGAAATATTGTTACTATTATTTTATTTTTATTAAGGTTCAAATGCTTGGTATCTTGGTATTTACTTTGAAATGCGGGTTGTTTTATTTCTGCTTGATGTTTTAATCAGGCAAGTTAGAGCAGAGGTCTTTACTCCATTTGTTAGATCATCCGAAGAAAGGTGAACTTGAGTCGGTACTTGACTGCTCAGATTCAACTGTCAAAACTAAACTCCAGTGCATCATGCTAATCCAAACAGATCTTTGGTAATAATTTTGTTGGTTGTTTGAGCACTTATCTTTATCTTAAAAAAATTTTTTTTGGAAGTGCTATTATTTTAATTAGTTCTGTTTTAGAATTAGGTATATACAGTAGTTATTCTTTGAGATTGTGGGCGGATGGTGCTAGACTTTTATAATTAGTGGAAATCATAGTGAATCTATATGCTTGAATTAAATATGCCACTCCTATCCTTTGAGATTATAGGGGATGGTGCTAGACTTTTATAGTAAGTTATAACTTATAAACATGCTTGCATTGCATAAGTAATGTACTTTTTGCTAAATGAAAATATTCTAGAGGAATCGTTTGGTATTGATACTAAAACAGAAAGCATAGTTATTCTATGTTTGCTTTCTTCACTTGACATATTCTTATAAAATTTTGCTTATTTATGCTACTACAGGATCTTGCTCCTGAACGTGCCTTTGCTGATGTTGTTCTTTGCAATTTGGTTTACCATCTGCTGGTGACCATAAACTTTCTCAGTTAAATTGAGTTTATTTGCCTCCAATTGAACCCCAAGGGTTAAAATGAAAAGTAGAATATAGGAATCTTATTTTGTTATAGTATTTGTAGACTCTGTGAATGTACATAGGTATTTTTTTTCCTTCATCATGTAAATGGAATAAGGGTTTAGTGACCGATTTTCAAGAAAAATCGGTTGCTAAATCGGTCGCTATTTTTGTAATTTTTTGTAGTGATATATCAATTAATTTAAAAAAAATACAATTTGGCAAATTATGTGTGTAATTTGTATAAAAAATTGTTATAAAATAAATATTGTGCTTTTGTAACTAGAGGAATGAAAAATGTTACAAAATCAAGTTATATTTTGTAACAAAATTTTGTGATAGGAAAAATTATATTGTTACGAAAAACATCTCATTGGATAAAATGTGTTATCACTTTTGTAACGACTTTTGGTTTTTTATATTAGAAAATTTTGTTACAAAATATTACTTTGAATTGTAACATTTCCATTTTTTGTTACAAAAATTTTTTGTAACGGGACATACTGCAACGGCCCCTTTTTTTTGTTACAAAATCCTTTTGTTTCAAAATTTTGATTTTTTGTAACAATTTTTTTGTTACAAATATTACTTTTTCTTGTAGTGCTCTGAGTCATGGGAGATGGAGAGATTCATCTCGAGGGTCCATAGCTCAGTAGTAGAGCATTTGACTGCACATCAAGAGAGCCCACTCATGGACCTCAACAAGAGCATGAGGAAATTCCTCACCATGAAATCCCTGAGATGCCTCAAGGGATGCACTTCCCTCCATAGAATTATTGGGAGCAAATCAACACCTCCCTAGGAGAATTAAGTTCTAACATGGGACAACTAAGGATGGAGCACCAAGAGCACTCCATCATCCTCCATGAGATTAGAGAAGACCAAAGAGCTATGAGGGAGGAGCAACAAAGGCAAGGAAGAGACATAGAGGAGCTCAAAAGCACAATTGGTTCTTCAAGAAGAGGAAGACGCCACCCTCACTAAGGTGGACCCGTTCCTTAATCTCCTTGTTCTTATTTTCCTGTTTTTTGTTTATCATGCTTCATGTTTATTTATGTTTGTTTCTTTACTATAAGATCATTAGTATCTAAGTATCTATGCCTTAAAGTTATGAATGTCCTATGAATCCATCACCTCTCTTAAATGAAAAATGTTCTAAAAACAAAAGAACAAGAAGTACAGGGTTTTGAATTCATCCTTGAAACTAGTTTAATTATTTTAATGTGGTGACAATACCTTTTGTTTTCTGAATGAATGCTTGAACAGTGCATATGTCTTTTGATATTGTGGTTTATGAATGTTAAATATGTTGGCTCTTGAAAGAATGATGAAAAGGAGAAATGTTATTGACAATCTGAAAAATCATAAAATTGATTCTCGAAGCAAGAAAAAGCAGTGAATACAAAAGCTTGCGAAAAAAAAAGGAAAAGAAAAATGGCGAAAAAAGAGAAAGAAAAAGAAAAAGCAAGCAGAAAAAGCCAAAAGCTCTTTAAACCAAAAGGCAAGAGCAAAAAGCCAATAGCCCTTAAAACCAAAAGGCAAGGGTAATAAAAAGGATCCAAGGCTTTGAGCATCAGTGGATAGGAGGGCCTAAAGGAATAAAATCCTGGCCTAAGCGGCTAAACCAAGCTGTCCCTAACCATGTGCTTGTGGCGTGAAGGTGTCAAGTGAAAACTTGAGACTGAGCGGTTAAAGTCGAGGTCCAAAGCAAAAGAAGAGTGTGCTTAAGAACCCTGGACACCTCTAATTGGGGACTCTAGCAAAGCTGAGTCACAATCTGAAAAGGTTCACCCAATTATGTGTCTGTGGCATTTATGTATCCGGTGGTAATACTGGAAAACAAAGTGCTTAGGGCCACGGCCAAGACTCATAAAGTAGCTGTGTTCAAGAATCAACATACTGAACTAGGAGAATCAATAACACTATCTGAATTCTAAGTTCCTATAGATGCCAATCATTCTGACTTCAATGGATAAAGTGAGATGCCAAAACTATTCAAGAGGCAAAAAGCTACAAGTTCCGCTCATCTGATTGGAGCTAAGTTTCATTGATATTTTGGAATTTATAGTATATTCTCTTCTTTTTATCCTATTTGATTTTCAGTTTCTTGGGGACAAGCAACAATTTAAGTTTGGTGTTGTGATGAGCGGATAATTTATACGCTTTTTGGCATTGTTTTTATATAGTTTTAGTATAATTTAGTTAGTTTTTAATATATTTTTATTAGTTTTTAAATAAAAATCACATTTCTGGACTTTACTATGAGTTTGTGTTTTTCTGTGATTTCAGGTATTTTCTGGCTGAAATTGAGGGACTTGAGCAAAAATCAGATTCAGAGGCTGAAGAAGGACTACAGATGCTGTTGGATTCTGACCTCCCTGCACTCAATGTGGATTTTCTGGAGCTACATAACTTCAAATGGCGCGTTCTCAATTGCGTTGGAAAGTAGACATCCAGAGCTTTCCAGCAATATATAATAGTCCATATTTTGCCTGAGTTTATATGACGCAAACTAGCATTCAACGCCAGCTTCCTGCCCTATTTTGGAGTTAAACGCCAGAAACAGGTTGCAAAGTGGAGTTAAACGCCAGAAACAGGTTACAAACTGGCGTTCAACTCCAAGAGAAGCCTCTACACGTGTAAAGATCAATGCTCAGCCCAAGCACACACTAAGTGGGCCCCGAAAGTAGATTTCTGCATCATTTACACATTTCTGTAAACCCTAGTAACTAGTTTAGTATAAATAGGACTTTTTACTATTGTATTTACATCTTCGGATCTATCTTTGGATTATCTTCTGATCCTTTGATCACGTTTTGGAGGCTGGCCATTCGGCCATGCCTAGACCTTGTTCTTATGTATTTTCAATGGTAGAGTTTCTACACACCATAGATTAAGGTGTGGAGCTCTGCTGTTCCTTGAGTATTAATACAAAGTATTATTGTTTTTCTATTCAATTCAAGTTTATTCCTATTCTAAGATATTCATTCGCACCCAAGAACATGATGAATATGATGATTATGTGACGCTCATCACCATTCTCACCTATGAACGCGTGCCTGACTACCACTTCTGTTTTACATGAAGACGAGACAGAATGAGTATCTCTTAGATATCTAATATAGGGGACCGAGTCCGAGATATTAGAGTCTTCGTGGTAAGTTAGAACCCATGGATGGCCATTCCTGAGATCCGGAAAGTCTAAACCTTGTCTGTGGTATTCCGAGTAGGATTTGGGAAGGGATGGCTGTGACGAGCTTCAAACTCGCGAGTGCTGGGCGTAGTGACAGACACAAAAGGATAGTAAATCCTATTCTAGTATGATCGAGAACCGGCAGATGATTAGCCATGCAGTGATAGCGCATTGGATCATTTTCACAGAGAGGATGGGATGTAGCCATTGACAATGGTGATGCCCAACATACAGCTTGCCATGAAAAGGAGTATGAAGGATTGGATGAAAGCAGTGGGAAAGCAGAGATTCAGGAGGAATTAAGCAACTCTATACGCTTATCTGAAATTCTCACCAATGAATTACATAAGTATCTCTATCCTTATTTTACGTTTTATTTATCTTTTAATTATTAAATCCCCATAACCAATTGAATCCGTCTGACTGAGATTTACAAGATGACCATAGCTTGCTTCAAGCCGACAATCTCCGTGGGATCGACCCTTACTCACGTAAGGTTTATTACTTGGACGACCCAGTGCACTTGCTGGTTAGTTGTGCGGAGTTGTGACAAAGTGTGTGAATTACGTTCCGAGCACCAAGTTTTTGGCGCCGTTGTTAAGGATCACAATTTCGTGCACCAAAAGCACACTCCAGTGATGATATCTCTTGATGAACAAAGTATGGATCATCAAGATCTCCTTGATTTTGATCCTCCCAGTCACAATCTGAGTGCTTGTTATAGCAGTATGAATCATCTTGTGGCTCTGGAAGGTGATCATACTCTTTCATTCTTTGTTGATACTCCCATCCACCATTAGCATAATGACATGAATCATTTTGTGGTGTTGGGCAATATTCCATGGAATTGTCTTGATTAGCATATCCCCATGATGAGCGGATATTTTATACGCTTTTCGGGGTTAATTTCATGTAGTTTTTAGTATGTTTTAGTTAGTTTTTAAGTATATTTTTATTAGTTTCTAGGAAAAATTAATATTTCTAGACTTTACCATGATTTTGTGTGTTTTTTTGTGATTTTAGGTATTTTCTGGCTGAAATTGAGGGAGCTGAGCAAAAATCTGATTCAGGCTGAAAAAGGACTGCAGATGCTGTTGGATTCTGACCTCCCTGCACTCGAAATGGTTTTTTTGGAGCTACAAGAGTCCAAATGGCACGCTCTCAATTGCGTTGGAAAGTAGACATCCAGGGCTTTCCAGAAATATATAATAGTCCATAGTTTGCTCAAGTATAAATGATGTAAACTGGCGTTCAACGCCAGTTCCATGTTGCATTCTAGCGTTAAACGCCAGAAACAGGTTACAAGTTGGAGTTAAATGCCTAAAACAGGTTACAACCTGGCGTTTAACTCCAGAAACAGCCTAGGCACGAGTAAAGCTCAAGTCTCAGCCCCAGCACACACCATGTGGGCCCCAGAAGTGGATTTCTACACTATCTATCATAGCTTATTCATTTTCTGTAAACCTTGGTTACTAGTTTAGTATTTAAACAACTTTTAGAGATTTATTTTATACCTCATGACATTTTCACGTTTGACATTGTATCTCTACGGCATGAGTCTCTAAACTCTATTGTTGGGGGTGAGGAGCTCTGCTGTGTCTCGATGAATTAATGCAATTATTTCTGTTTTCTATTCAAACACGCTTGTTTCTATCTAAGATGTTCATTCGCACTTTAATATGATGATTGTGATGATCTGTGACACTCATCACCATTCTCAATCTATGAATGCGTGCCTGACAACCACTTCTATTCTACCTTCGATTGAATGAGTATCTCTTGGATTCCTTAATCAGAATCTTCGTGGTATAAGCTAGAATCCATTGGCAGCATTCTTGAGAATCCGGAAAGTCTAAACCTTGTCTGTGGTATTCCGAGTAGGATTCAGGGATTGAATGATTGTGACGAGCTTCAAACTCACAAGGGTTGGGCGTAGTGACAGACGCAAAAGGATCAATGGATCCTATTCCAGCTTGAGTGAGAACCAACAGATGATTAGTCGTGCGGTGACAGCACACCTGGACCATTTTCACTGAGAGGACGGATGGTAGCCATTGACAACGGTGATCCACCAACACACAGCTTGCCATAGGAGGAACCTTGCGTGCGTGAAGAAGAAGACATGGGGAAAGCAGAGATTCAGAAGACAAAGCATCTCCAAAACTCCAACATATTCTCCATTACTGCATAACAAGTATTTATTTCATGCTCTTTTATTTTTCGCAATTCAAACTGATAATCATAATTAATCTCCTGACTAAGATTTACAAGATAACCATAGATTGCTTCAAGCCAACAATCTCCGTGGGATCGACCCTTACTCACGTAAGGTATTACTTGGACGACCCAGTGCACTTGCTGGTTAGTTGTGAGGAGTTGTGAAAAGTGTGAATCACAATTTCGTGCACCATGTTTTTGGCACCGTTGCCGGGGATTGTTCGAGTTTGGACAACTGATGGTTTATTTTGTTGCTTAGATTAGGAAAAAATTTTCTTTTTGGTTTAGAGTCTTCTATTATTGTTTTTGGTTGAAATTTCTTTTTTTAAAAGCCTTATTTTCTCTTTTTAAATTTTATTGAAAATTTTATAAACTGATAATTAAGTTTTTCTGTTTGAGTTTAGTTCCATATTTTAAGTTTGGTGTCAATTGCATGTTTTTATTTTCTTTTAAATTTTCGAATTTGTGTTCATTGTTCTTTCTTAATCTTCAAGTTGTTCTTGCTTATTTTACTTGTTTGATATTTGGTTTGTCTTGTTTTGTGTCTTTTCTTGTTTTTCTTGTGCTTTTTCAAATTTTTAATTTTCAAAAAATTTTTATTTATTAAATACTCTAGTAAAACACGTTAAATTTATAGCTCAATTGGTTAGAGCGTTGCGCTTATGTTCTTGGTGATTGGGTATCCTCCTTTTAAAACTTTTCCAAAAATAATTTTTCTTTGATTAAATCTTGTGTCAAGTTTTAAGTTTGGTGTTTTCTTGTTAGTTCTTATGTAATTTTTGAAAATTTGTTTCTGATTTTCAAAAAAATGTTAAGTTTGGTGTTCTTTTTTTATGTTCTTGAGTCCTTTGAGTCTTTTTTCTATTTTGATCTTAAAATTTTTAAGTTTGGTGTTCCTTGGTGTTTTTCCTCCAAATTTTCGAAAATAAGGAGCATTAGATCTAAAAAATTTTAAGTCTTGTGTCATTTTATTGTTTTTCTCTTTCCTCATTAAATTCAAAAATATCTTTTCTCTTTATTTTAAATTTAATTTTCAAAAATTACTTTTAAAAATTGAGATTTTTATTTTAAAATCAAATCCTTTCAAAATTCAAAATCTTTTTCAAAAATCATATACAGAGTTTTTCAAATCTTCTCAATTAAGCAATTATTCTCATTCTCAAATTTATTTTTCCCTTGGTTTTTAAAATTTACATTTTAATTTCTAATTATTTTATTTTATTTTATCTTATTATTTTTATTTATCTTAATAATTTGGTTTGTTCTACTTCAATAAAATAAAAACAAAAATATATCTTCTTTGCAATTCACATCAATTTCATTTTATCCATCATGGATCTAAGTGAAAATGAACAGTCCAGAAGGACTCTGGGATCATATGCTAATCCCACTACTGCTGCATATGGGAGTAGTATCTGTATACCCCCCCATCAAAGCAGGCAGTTTTGAGCTAAATCCTCAGCTCATTATCATGGTGCAGCAAAACTGCCAGTATTCCGGTCTTTCACATGAAGAACCTACTGAGTTTCTGGCACAATTCTTGCAAATTGCTGACACAGTACGTGACATGGAGGTAGATCAGGATGTATACAGACTGTTACTGTTTCCATTTGCTGTAAAAGATCAAGCTAAAAGGTGGTTAAATAACCAACCCACAGCAAGCATAAGGACATGGAAACAGTTATCAGACAAATTCCTGAATCAATATTTCCCTCCAAAAAGGATGACACAGCTAAGGCTGGACATCCAAGGCTTTAAACAAGAGGATGACGAATCCCTTTATAATGCCTGGGAGAGGTACAGAGGGATGCTAAGAAAATGCCCCTCTGAAATATTTTCAGAGTGGGTGCAATTAGACATCTTCTACTATGGGCTTACAGAAGGAGCTCAGATGTCCTTAGACCACTCAGCTGGTGGATCTATACACATGAGGAAAACTATTGAAGAGGCTCAAGAGCTTATTGATATAGTTGCCAAAAATCAGCATCTGTACATAAGCAGTGAATCCTCCATAAAAGAAGAAGCCAAAGCAATGTCTACTGAACTTGGTCTTCCAGAACAAGTTGTTGAACTCAATCAACAATTGTGCTTTCTAACAAAACAGCTAGCAGAATTCAAGGAGAGGCTACAAGACACTAAAAATGCTAATAAAAATATGGAGGCACAATTGAATCAGACAAAACAGCAGTTATCAAAGCAGATAACAGAAGACTGCCAGGCAGTTCAATTAAGAAGTGGAAAAACATTAAATACCTCACTTCAGAGCAGCAGAAAGCCAAGGAAAGAACAACTGACAGAGGATGAGCAAAATATCATCCAAAATCCCTCTGAGGACAGTAAGAGCCCAGAGAGGAACAATTCTGGCGTTCAAACGCCAGAAACAGGCAAGGAGCTGGCGTTAAACGCCCAATAGAAGCTCAGTTCTGGCGTTCAAACACCAGAAACAGGTAAGAAGCTGGCGTTAAACGCCCAATGGAAGCTCAGTTCTGGCGTTCAAACACTAGAAACAGGTAAGAAGCTGGCGTCCAACGCCAATCAAGCTTCTAACCCTGGCATCCAAATGCCAGTGAGGGATCAGACACACACAAGTGCTGATAGCAACCCCTCTAAAAAGGCTTCTCCAACCACCTCTGTAGGAAATAAACCTGCAGCAACTAAGGTTGAGGAATACAAAGCCAAGATACCTTATCCTCAAAAACTCTACTAGGAGGAGCAAGATAAGCAATTTGCCCGCTTTGCAGACTATCTCAGGACTCTTGAAATAAAGATTCCATTTACAGAGGCACTTGAGCAAATACCTTCTTATGCCAAGTTCATGAAAGAGATCTT
This sequence comes from Arachis hypogaea, assembly GCF_003086295.3. Lineage (NCBI taxonomy): Eukaryota > Viridiplantae > Streptophyta > Magnoliopsida > Fabales > Fabaceae > Arachis > Arachis hypogaea. The sequence continues at coordinate 104,639,034 of NC_092046.1, read as the reverse complement.
GAGTCATAAGAAGGATTGGAGAGAAACTGAAAGAGTTCTTCTCACTGAAGAATGCAGTGCAGTCATTCTGAAAAGCTTCCCAGAAAAGCTTAAAGATCCTAGAAGCTTTATGATACCATGCATATTAGAGGGAGATTGCACCAAGACAGTTTTATGTGATCTTGGGGCAAGCATCAACCTCATACCTGCATCCACTATCAGAAAGCTTGGTTTAACTGAAGAAGTCAAACCAACCCGGATATGTCTCCAACTTGCTGATGGCTCCATTAAATACCCATCAGGCGTGATTGAAGACATGATTGTCAGGGTTGGGCCATTCGCCTTCCCCACTGACTTTGTAGTGCTGGAAATGAAGGAGCACAAGAGTGCTACTCTCATCCTAGGAAGACCTTTCCTAGCAACTAGACGAACTCTCATTGACGTCCAAAAGGGGGAAGTAACCCTGAGATTCAATGAGGATGAGTGTAAGTTGAATGTTGTCAAAGCCATGCAACATCCAGACACACCAAAAAACTGCATGAAAGTTGATCTTTTTGACTCTTTGGTAGAGGAGATCAGCATGGCTGAGAGTCTCGAATCAGAGCTGGAAGACATCTTTAAAGATGTTCAGCCTGATCTGGAGGATTCAGAGGAATTGAAAGAGCCTCTGAAACTTCCTCAGGAAGAGGAAAAACCTCCTAAACCCGAGCTCAAACCATTACCACCATCCCTGAAATATGCATTTCTGGGAGAAGGTGACACTTTTCTGATAGCACGGAAACTTGTCTCTCAACAATTTTCCTTCAGCAAGTATACCAAATTGTTGTCAAGTAAAAACTCACAATAGAGTGAGGTCGAATCCCACAGGGATTGATTGGTCAAGCAACTTTAATTAGAGGAATGTTCTAGTTGAACGAAACAGAATTTGGTTTGAGAGTTGCAGAAAATTAAATGGCGGGAAAGTAAATAGCAGAAAATGTAAATGCTGGAAGTAAAGAGCTGAAAGTAAATGACGGAAAGTAAATTGCAGAATTGTAAATGGGAATGGGGAAGATGCTCATGAAAGTAAATTGCAGAAATTAAAGAGAATGGGTAAGATCAAAAATGGGGATTCATTGGGCTTAGGAGATGTTGCATTCTCCGGGTCAAGTTCATTTTCATCTCTTCCTCAATCAATGCATTCATTGATCTCCTTGGCAATCTTAAGTGATCGAATTCCAATTCCTTGGTAATTCAATCTCTCAAATCTTGATCAATAGCCAATTCCTTGGTCAATTGCTCATGAGAAGAGATGAAGTATGGTCACTGATTATACCACATGCATTCCCAAATCAAGTGTTGGTAGGATTATAGTCACCATACCCAACCAAACCCAATTTGGTCCAACATGAGAAAGCATTTCTAGCATGATCTCTTCATTCCTCTTCCAAGTTTCAGAAGAGATCCATTTATGAATAGCTTTTTTTCCAAGATAACTACCCAATTGGATGAAGATTGAAAGCTTTCTAGTAAAATCAAGAGAAAAGATAGAAGAAGAGTAATGAAAATTAGTATTGATCCATCAAATTACAACAGAGCTCCCTAACCCAATGAAAGGGATTTAGTTGTTCATAGCTCTGGAAATGGAAAACAAAGATGGAGAATACATCATGAAAACAAGAACTAGAAGTGCAGAGAAAGTAAATTATACAGAGAGTAGTTCTCAATTTCCCATCCCCCAAAAGAGCTCTTTCTAATTCAAAACTACCCCTATATATACTACTCTTCTGATCTTCTAGTTAATTCTTCAAGTCTTGGATATGGGCCTTTGGATCTTGAGTTTGAAGTAGTTATCTTCCGCCGTGGGCTTAGCTTTACTTGCAGAGAGAAAATAACCACCAATTTCCAATTATGACAATTATAGCACAAAATCTCATGAAATTGCATTAATTCTTCCATGGTTGATTGAATCAAAGGAAACATGAAATTCTACTCAATTGACTTACTTATGGCTCAAGAAAGTGCATAAAATTAATTGAAAACAAAAGAAAAAGACTAGTGAAACTAGGCTAAGATGACTTGTCATTACAACACCAAACTTAAAGCTTGCTTGTCCCCACGCAAGAAAAGAATTATTGAGAAGAAAGAATGAAATGGAAGAGGATGTTCATGCTAGCAGAGTATTATTGGTAGTTCATGGGGTTTTATGTGGATATGTAAACACTCACTTCTTATTGACTTTTAGGCCTAGAAAGTCTCCTTCAAGCATCAAGCAACACACTGCTATGACCTCTCATTATTCCTTTGTCCTTGACTATTATTTTTCTCTATAAGCTTTAGTTCAGTGTCATGTGTAACAAGTTCTTTTCTTTCTTTATACTTGACACATTATTCACTATAGACACTTGGCTCACATTCCTTCTTAAAACATTGATGGCCAGCACCTCTTTGGGTTACTAAATGCCTTGTAGTTAGGTTGCTCTTGATAGTGGACTTTCAGCTGATGATCCCGGGTTAGTTAACCCAAGTCACCAAGTGTTGATGCACTCCAAAGAACTTAATGATCCAAGCAGATCCTAGTACAAAGACACCACAGGCATATATTCTAAAGTTCAAGCTATTGGTGTCTAGCTTTGTTTCTTTTTATTTTTCTTTTGTTCTGTTGCCACTTTTTGGCTATTTCTTTTCTCTTTTTGTTCTTCTTTTTAGCCAAGGACTTTTATCTTGTTGAGATTCATAGACAGTGAGCTATTTTCTACTTAAAAGGAGACAGTCTAGTCCTTTTATTCCCTAAAAGTGAGCTATCATACAATCACACATACATACCACCACTTATTTTTATTGTACTTCTATCTAACAGAGACTATCTTACTTCACATTCAAACATTTCTTTTATTGAATTAAAGATGCAGGGGACAAAGCATGCTTTTTAGTTAAGTGACAGTAAACACACAAGCATACACTTAGACTAGCTTACTTATTTTAAGAAAAATTGATTCTACTTGTACTAGATGAACACTTTAGCAAGATATAAATCAAAGCATCTCTCAACAGCTGAAGTTAAGTATAGATACAACCTATTGGTTTGCAGTTCTTTTATCCTTCTTTCTGTTGGCCCCCTTTTGAGTCATGGTGCATAATGTCTTCAATTGGTGGTTAGTTCCCTGCATACTTCTCAAAAGTTGCTTGCTTCTCAAGCCCTTAGGTGACTGATTAGTATGCATGAATTGAGTGCGGCTTTTGGATTTAATTTGGTGTGGGAACACCAAACTTAGTTCCTTGCCACTTCCTCTGATGCAACAGGTTAACTATATGTAAAATCTTGTGTTCTTGCTAAAGGTTATGAAGTTAAAACTAGAGAGCAATTAAGTAATTGAATAATCTGTTTGATTGCTTGGAGCTAGTATTGTGCAAGAAGTGAGAATGTGTTTTTAAATGATGTTTTGGTGGAACACCAAACTTATAATCCTTCATTCTCCTTTAAATTGTTTTGGTGTGTAACACCAAACTTAGCTCCTTGCAATGCATACCAAATATTCAACATTTTTTTTATTGAGAAGGCTATGAAAAGAAAACTACCTCTGGTTAGGTTGCCTCCCAACAAGCGCTCTTTTAACGTCACTAGCTTGATATCCTTCAATTATTTTCAAGAAGGCTGTAGGCTCTGAACCTCTTTTTCCTTATCCCATTGTCCTCCCAAGTACTGCTTTGCTCTGTGACCATTTGTTGTGAATTGACTCTTTGTTGCTTCATCTAGCAATTCAAGACTCCCATAAGGAAAATCCTTTGTCACCAAGTATGGGCCAATCCACTTAGATTTAAGTTTGCCAGGGAAGATCTTAAGCCTTGAGTTATACAGGAGCACTTGCTGTCCTGGCTTGAACTCCTTCTTTGTGATCTTCTTATCATGCCACCTCTTAGCTCTTTCCTTGTATATCTTAGCACTCTCATAGGCTTCTAGCCTGAATTCATCCAACTCATTTAGTTGTAACAACCTTTTCTCTCCTGCAGCTTGGGAATCAAGGTTGAGGAGTTTAGTGGCCCAAAAAGCTCTGTGTTCAAGCTCTACAGGGAGGTGGCAGGATTTGCCATACAATAGCTGAAAGGGTGACTTGCCAATAGGAGTTTTGAAAGCTGTCCTATATGCCCATAATGCATCTTCTAGCTTCCTAGCCCAATCTTTTCTTGTGCTTCCCACTGTTTTCTCTAGGATGTTCTTTAATTCCCTATTTGCTAGTTCAGCCTGGCCATTAGTCTGAGGGTGGTAAGGTGTGGCTACTTTATGGATTACTCCATATTTGTGGAGGAGTTTCTCCATCTGTTTGTTGCAAAAGTGACCACCACCATCACTAACAAGACCCTTGGGCACTCCATATCTTGTGAAAATGTGCTTTTTAAGGAATTGGAGGACAACCTATGCATCACAGGTGGTTGTGGCTATGGCTTCCACCCACTTTGAGACATATTCTACTGCCACCAAGATATATCTAAAAGAGTAGGAAGGGGGAAAAGGTCCCATGAAATCAATGCCCCATAAGTCAAACAGCTCGACTTCCAGGATGAAATTTTGAGGCATCTCATTTCTTTTTGTCAATCCTCCAGTTCTTTGACATTCATTACATTGGTGAACAAACTCTCTGGCATCCTTGAAGATAGTTGGCCAATAAAACCCACTCTGTAGTACCTTTGCAGCTGTTCTCTCTGGTCCAAAGTGTCCACCATATGCTGAGCCATGGTAATGCCATAGTATGTCCTTCATTTCACTTTCAGGGACACACCTCCTAATCATTCCATCAGAGCATCTCTTGAATAGAAAAGGTTCATCCCACAAGAACTTCCTTGCTTCATTGAGTAATTTCTTCATTTGTTGCTTGGAAAATTCTTGAGGTATCTTCCTTCCTACCTTGTAGTTTGCTATGTCAGCAAACCAAGGTGTTTGTTGAACTTGGAAGAGGTGTTCATCAGGGAAGTTCTCATTTACTTGCTGTGGTTTATCTTGCTTAGCTTCTTGTGGCACTCTTGATAGATGATCTGCTACTTGATTTTCACTTTCCTTCCTATCTCTCACTTCAATATCAAATTCTTGTAGCAGCAACACCCACCTAATAAGCCTTGGCTTTGAATCCTGTTTAGACATTAAATACTTGAGAGCATAATGGTCAGTGTATACTATAACTTTTGAACCGATCAAGTATTGTCTAAACTTATCAAATGCATATACAATTGCTAAAAGTTCTTTTTTAGTGGTGGTATAATTTTTCTGTGTTTCATTCAACACTTTGCTAGCATAATATATGACATGATGTAATTTGTCCTTCTTTTGCCCCAGTACAGCACCAATAGCAAGGTTGCTTGCATCACACATAAGTTCAAAAGGTAAATTCCAATCAGGGGGTGTGATAATTGGTGCTGTAATGAGCTTTCTCTTGAGAGTTTCAAAGGCATGTTTACAGTTGTCATCAAAAATGAAGGGGATATCATTCATTAGTAAATTGCTCAATGGTTTTGCTATTTTTGAAAAGTCTTTGATGAACCTTCTGTAGAAGCCAGCATGCCCAAGAAAGCTTCTTACTGCTTTCACATTAACAGGTATAGGGAGTTTTTCAATAATTTCTATTTTAGCTTTATCAACTTCTATACCTCTACATGACACTTTATGCCCAAGAACTATTCCTTTCGGAACCATGAAATGGCACTTTTCCCAATTCAACACCAAATAAGTTTCTTGGCATCTTTTCAAAACAAGAGTTAAGTTATGCAAGCAAGTGTTAAATGAATTGCCAAAAACAGAAAAATCATCCATGAAGACTTCTAAGAATTTTCCACCATATCAGAAAAGATGGAAAGCATACACCTTTGAAAAGTGGCTGGGGCGTTGTACAGCCCAAAAGGCATCCTTCTATAGGCAAAAACTCCAAATGGGCATGTGAAGGAGGTCTTCTCTTGATCCTTGGGGTCCACTACTATTTGATTGTAACCAGAATACCCATCCAGGAAGTAGTAATAAGCATGGCCTGCTAGTCTTTCCAACATTTGATCAATGAAGGGCAGAGGAAAATGATCTTTTCTTGTTGTATCATTCAATCTCCTGTAGTCTATGCACATTCTCCACCCAGTCACTGTCCTAGTGGGGATCAACTCATTCTTCTCATTGGTGATGACTGTCATTCCTCCTTTTTTTGGCACAACTTGAACCGGACTCACCCAATAGCTGTCTGAGATTGGGAAAATTATCCCAGCATTCCATAGCTTCATCACTTCTTTTTGAACCACCTCTTTCATGGTTGGGTTGAGTCTTCTTTGAGGTTGAACCACAGGTTTTGATTCTTCCTCCAATAAAATTTTATGCATATAAATAGCAGGGCTGATGCCTTTGATGTCCTCAATTGTCCACCCCAAGGCTGTTTTGTGAGCTTTTAATACTTCAATCAACCTTGCTTCCTCATCCATGTTCAAGGAGGAATTTATGATCTCTGGTAATGCCTCTGCTTCCCCAAGAAACACGTATTTGAGGTGAGGGGGAAGAGGTTTCAACTCCTGTTTTGGTTTATCCTCCTTCTTGTCTTCAATGAATATTTCTACCACTTCCTCTCCTTGTTCTTTCTGATGCTCCAAATAGTTGTCTTCAAACATTTCTTCTACCAGCCCTTCTATCATGTCCACATTCATGTAGTTCTCTTGCTCTGATGGGTGTTGCATTGATTTGAAGACATTGATTACCATTTGTTCATTATGCACCCTGAAGGTCATTTCTCCCTTTTCCACGTCAATAGTGGTTCTTGCTGTGGCTAGAAATGGTCTCCCCAAGATGATTGAGTTATTTCCTTCCCCTTCTGTGTCTAAGATTACGAAGTTTGCGGGGAAGATAAACTTTCCAACCTTCACTAGTAAATTCTCCACAACTCCATTGGGTGTCTTGATTGATCTATCGGCCATTACTAGTGACATCCTGGTAGGTTTGATTTCTTCTATGGCAAGCTTTCTCATCAATGATAGAGGCATCAAGTTGATGCTGGCACCTAGATCACATAAGGCATTTTCTAATGTTATCTTGCCTATGGTGCATGAAACTACAAAACTCCCTGGGTCTTTGAGCTTTGGTGGGATACCCATTTGGATCACAGCGCTACATTCTTCAGTGAGCATGATAGTTTCCTTTTCTAGCCAACTTCTTTTCTTGTTAATAAACTCTTTCAAAAACTTGGCATACAGAGGCATTTGCTCAAGTGCTTCAGCCAAGGGAATGTTGATCTCTAGCTTCTTGAAAGTCTCAAGGAACTTATGAAAGTGTTGATCCTTAGCCTCCTTGTTGAATCTCTGGGGATATGGCAGTGGAGGTACAAAGTTCTTCTCTGCTTGTTGCTTTTGATTTTTGGTTGGCTCTTCAATTGCTTCATTTCCCTTTTTTGGAATTTTTTATTGTTCCTCCTTTTCTTGAGTTTGTTTTCTTGCCATTGCATCATCACCATTGGCTTCCTCTGCGTGTGTTGGCTTTTCCCCCTCTATTGACCTTTTACTGTTCTCCGCTTGCTTCCTTGTAGTGTCATTGTTGCTCATCAATGTTCTCCCACTTCTTAACTGTATTGCCTTGCATTCTTCCTTAGGATTTGGAATTGTGTCACTTGGTAGGGAACTTGATGGTCTCTCAACAGAAATCTGCTTGGAGATTTGCCCAATCTGCCTCTCTAGGTTCTTCATGGAGGCTTCATGGTTCTTGTTGTCATTTCTTGGTGTTTCCACATGTTGTCTATCAAGGTTTCCAAGTTAGTGATTCTTTGAGAGTCATGTGAAATTGGCTGGTTATAGGGTATTGCGGGTTGGTGGTAAGTGTTTTGGTTCGTGGGTTGGTTATTGGATGGATAATGGCTGGAGTTGGGGTGGTTGTTTTGGGGTTTTCTGTAAGGGTTTTGGGTGGTTTGCTGCTGGTTGTTGTTTTGGTTGTTTCTTGAAGTGTTTTGATTTGAATTTCTTTGCCATGGTTGTTGGTTTTGGTTATGGTTATCTCCCCACCTCAGGTTTGGATGGTTCTTCCATGAAGGGTTGTAAGTATCACCATAGACTTCATTTGATCCAGAGTTTTGGTTGTGCATGTACTGGACTTGCTCCTGCTGTTGCTCTTCTTGAGTTTCTTCATTTGTTCCCCATGTGGTTGATGGTTGATTGGTGCTTACTGCTGCAACTTGGAGGCTATCAATCCTCTTGGCCATTTGCTCAAATTGTTGTTGAATCTGCTGCTGCATCAATTTGTTTTGAGCTAGGATTGAGTCCACTCCTTCCAACTCCATCACTCCCTTCCTCTGTGATGGTTGGCGTTGCCTTTGGTGAGCGAAGAAATACTGGTTGTTAGCTACCATATCAATGAGATTTTGAGCTTCTTCTGCAGTTTTCATGAGTTGCAAAGAGCCTCCAGCTGAATGATCCAAGGCCTCTTGAGATTTCAATGTCAAGCCTTCATAGAAATTCTGCAATCTATCCCACTCATTGAACATTCCAGGGGGACACTTCCTGATCAGAGCCTTGTACCTTTCCCATGCCTCATATAATGGTTCAACCTCCATTTGGGTGAATGTTTGTACTTCAGTCTTCAATCTGATAACCCTTTGAGGTGGGTAAAATTTGGCAAGGAATTTGCTCACTAGATCATCCTAATTGTCAATGCTGTCTCTTGGGAAAGATTCCAACCATTGGGTGGCTTTGTCTCTGAGAGAGAATGCAAATAGCAGTAGCTTATAGCTGTCAGGATGCACTCCATTGGTTTTAACAGTGTCACAAATCCTCAAGAAAGTGGATAAGTGTTGATTTGGATCTTCAAGTGGTCCTCCTCCATAGGAGCAATTATTTTGAACTAATGTGATGAGTTGTGGCTTTAGTTCAAAGTTATTTGCATTAACATTTGGGGTATGAATGCTACTCCCACAATGTCTAGGATTTGCAAATGTGTAGGAAGCCATAACTCTTCTCTGTGGTGGATTGTTGTTGTTATTAGCTGCTCCTCCTTGTGGATTAGTTGGAATTGTTGTATGTTCCTCCATATCTTGGAACTCTTCTTCTTCTGAATCCTCTTCTCCAACAATGTTTTCCCTCTTTCAGCTCTTCTCAATCTCCTGAGGGTTCTTTTGTCTTGTTCACAAAAGGTGGGTATAGCTCTCCTTGTCCCTGACATGCAAACAAGACATAAAAATCATACCAAACCAGAAGGATAGCAATACTTCAATCCATGATGAAATTATAGTTAGCTTAAGCAAAAATTCAAACAGTTAATGGGTTAGTCCAAAGTTAGAGAAACAGAAAATAAAAATGATAGATCTAGATCTCCACTTCACTTAATCATTGTCAATTTATTTCAATCCCCGGCAACGGCGCCAAAAACTTGATGAGTTTTTTTGGAAAACGAATTCCAAACACACGAATCTAACCGGCAAGTGCACTGGGTCGCATCAAGTAATAAAACTCACGGGAGTGAGGTCGATCCCACAGGGATTGAAGGATTGAGCAATGTTTGTTTAGTGGTTGATTTAGTCAAGCGAATCAAGATTTGGTTGAGTGATTTGTAATTAACTGAAATTTAAATAGCATGAAAATTAAAAGGAGAGGGATAATTGCAGTAAAGTGAAGAGAACAGAAAATAAAAGTGCTGAATCTTAAAGAACAAGAAATTAAATGGCAGAAACTTAGAACGCAAGAAATGTAAATTGCAGAATCTTAAAGTGCAAGAAATGTAAATGGCTTGAATTGTAAATGGGTCAGGGATGTAGAATTGCAAGAATTAAACTAAAGAACAGTAAATCTCAACACATGAAAGAGTAGAAGATGACTTGAATTAAATCGGATCTAGAATGGAAACGTAAATAAATTTGAAAAGCATTCAACAGAGAAAATAAATTGATGGCTCCAGATCTCAGGACCCAAGAGACTAGATAACCAAGTCTAGATCTCAATGCCTTCCTAGATCCAAATCAGAAATCAATTGCAAGAAAAGTAAAGATCAGAAAGTAGAAGAAACAAAACCAAATTTAATTTCCAACAGTTGCGGTAAAATGAGACAGAGAGATCTCAAGGTGAAATTGAAACTGAAGTTCTTCAATTCTCCACCCAAGATCCAAAGCAAGAAAAGTAAAGAGTGCTGAGCAAGAACAAGGAAGAAGAGAGATTAATTCTCCTTCCTAATTCTCTTGAATTCTAAAAAAAAATAGAAAACAAAAAATTGTAAAGGTGAGCTCTCTCTCCAAGTGTTCTCCGAATTCTAAAAGAAAAAGCTCTCTCTCTAAGTGTTCTCAGAATTCTAAAAGAAAGCCCTTTTGAAAACTTAAATCCTAAGCTATTTATACACTTTCTTCAAATGGTCTTCAAGCCTTGAATTGGGCCTTTGCTCTTGATGGAATTGGGTTGATAAAAGCCTCTGTTGATTGCACTTGGAGTTGGAGAGAAACCCATTGCGAACCGGGACATAAAGCACAAAAGCTTGAGTCAAAGTTTGAGGCAAACTTTTGCTCAAGCTTTTTATATCAGTCACCCCCTTTTGCTGATATCCACGTTTGAGCTAAATTTTGAGGTCAAACTTTTAGCCAAACGTGGATCCCCTTGTGTGCATGTGTGGCGCCAACGTTTGCCAAAAAGTTTGAGGCAAACGTTGGCGCAAGCTTTTCTCCTCCAGGGTGTTGGTGTGTGGTGCCAACGTTTGCCAAAAAGCTTGAGGCAAACGTTGCTGCAAGCTTTTCTCCTCCAGGGTGAATTCACTCTTCCAAAAGTTTGAGCTAAAGTTTGAGGCAAGCTTTTGCTCAAGCTTTTTGTTCTCTCTTGCTCGTTGCCCTTTCTTCTTTCTTCAACCTTCTTCAAAGCTCTTTTCACCTATCATCAATCAACCAAACACATCAAAGCTATGCTCAAAATCATGAGTTTGTTATTCTTTCATAATATATGACAATTATAGCACAGAATCTCATGAAATTGCATTAATTCATCCATGGTTGATTGAATCAAAGGAACTATGAAATTCTACCCAATTGGCTTACTTATGGTTCAAGAAAGTGCATAAAATCAATTGAAAACAAAAGAAAAGACTAGTGAAACTAGGCTAAGATGACTTGTCATCACAACACCAAATTTAAAGCTTGCTTGTCCCCAAGCAAGATAGGAATTATTGAGAAGAAAGAATGAAAAGGAAGAGGATGTTTATGCTAGCAGAGTATTATTGGTAGCTCATGGGGTTTCATGTAGATATATAAACACTCACTTCTTATTAATATTTAGGCCTAGAAAGTATCCTCCAAGCATCAAGCAACACACTGCTATGACTTCTCATTATTCCTTTGTCCTTGACTATTATTTTTTTTTTATAAGCTTTAGTTCAGTGTCATGTGTAACAAGCTCTTTTCTTTCTTTATGCTTGACACATTATTCACTATAGACACTTGGCTCACATTCCTTCTTAGAACATTGATGCCCAGCACCTCTTTGGGTTACTAAATGCCTTGTAGTTAGGTTGCTCTTGATAGTGGACTTTCAGTTGATGATCCCGGGTTAGTTAACCCAAGTCACCAAGTGTTGATGCACTCCAAAGAACTTAATAATCCAAGCAGATCCTAGTACAAAGACACCACATGCATATATTCTAAGGTTCAAGCTATTGGTGTCTAGCTTTGTTTCTTTTTATTTTTCTTTTGTTCTGTTGCCATTTTTGGCTTTTTCTTTTCTCTTTTTGTTTTTCTTTTTAACCTAGGACTTTTATTTTATTGAGATTCATAGACAGTGAGCTACCTTCTACTTAAAAGGAGACAATCTAGTTCTTTTATTCACTAAAAGTGAGCTATCATACAATCACACATACATACCACCACTTACTTTTATTGTACTTCCAGCTAACAAAGAACTATCTCATTTCACATTCCAAACATTTCTTTTATTAAGTTAAAGATGCAGGGAACAAAGCATGCTTTTAGTTAAGTGAAAGTAAACACACAAGCACACACTTAGACTAGCTTACTTATTTTGAAGAGTGATTTTTGCCTATACTAGATGAACACTTTAGCAAGTCATAAATCGAAGCATTTCTCAACCGCAAGAGTTAAGTATAGATACAACCTATTGGTTTGCAGTTCTTTTTGTTCTTGCTTCTATTGTGCCCCTTTTGAGTTGTGGTGCATGATGTCTTCAATTGGTGGTTAGTTCCCTGCACAATTCTCAAAAGTTGCTTGCTTCTCAAGTCCTTAGGGGACTGGTTAGTATGCATGAATTGAGTGTGGCTTTTGGATTTAATTTGGTGTGGGAACACCAAACTTAATTCCTTGCCACTGTCTCTCTGATGCAACACGTTAACTATATGTAAAATCTTGTGTCCTTGCTAAAGGTTATGGAGTTAAAACTAGAAAGCAGTTAAGTAGTTGAATAATCTGTTTGATTGCTTGGAGCTAGTATTGTGCAGGAGGTGAGAATGTGCTTTTAATTGAGGTTTTGGTGGAACACCAAACTTAGAATCCTTCATTCTCCCTTAAATTGTTTTGGTGTGCAACACCAAACTTAGCTCCTTGCAATGCATACCAATTATTCAACATTTTTATTGAAAAGACTATGAAAAGAAAACTACCTCAGGTTGGGTTGCCTCCCAACAAGCGCTTCTTTATTGTCACTAGCTTGACATCTTGTTCTTTGATCATGGAGGCTGATAAGCATAGTGCCTTAGCTTTTTTCCTCTTACTGTGAACTTCCTTCCGGTCTCCTCTTTGATGATTTCTAGGTGTTCAAGTGAAAGGATCCGGTTCACAGTATAGCATTCAGATGGTTGTGGGGACACCTTCATTGGTTGGGTGTTTAACACTACTTTATCCCCTGGTGAAAAGCCTTCAGTAGGGATCTTCTTGTTTCTCCACCCTCTTGGCCTCTTCTTCTTTTCTTTCTCAAAAGATACTCCCTGCCTTGGTGGTTCCTTATCTGAGATGTTGAATTTCTCATCTGGAGGTTTTGGATCTAGTTCCTCCTTGATTTCTTTGGTCTGTTGCACCATCTCTACTTCTTTCAAGCATGGATTTGGAAATCTTGGAGTTAACTCATTGACTACCTCCTTCAAACTTTGATCTCTGGCCTTATCCTCCGTACAATCTTCTTCTTGAGTGGGCTCATGTAGGGTTTAAAAACATGGAATGCTAGGTGCTCATCATGCACTCTCAGCAATAATTCCCCTTTTTCAACATCTATCAATGCTCTGCCCGTAGCAAGAAAAGGCCTCCCCAGGATGATGGGAGTGTTAGGGTCCTCCTCCATATCCAGGATGACAAAATCAGTTGGGAGAAGGAATTTCCCCACTTTTACCAGCACATTCTCTACAACTCCGAGTGCTTGCTGAATGGACTTGTCAGCCATTTGAAGAGCTATTCGAGTGGGTTTCAGTTCAAAAATTTGAAGCTTCCTCATAAGAGATAGAGTCATCAAGTTTATGCTTGCACCAAGGTCACAGAATGATTTCTTAATAGTTATGTCTCCTATGGTACAAGGTATATAAAACTTTCCAGGATCATCCTTCTTCTCTGGTAGACCTCTTTGGAGAATAGAACTACACTCTATTGTCATTTCAACAATTTGTCCTTCCTTCAAGGGTCTTTTCTTTGTTAGCACTTCTTTCATAAATTTGGCATATAATGGCATCTGTTCAAGTGCTTCTAAGAAAGGAATATTGATGCTAAGTGTCTTGAATATGTCCAGGAACTTTGAATATTGCTTATCCTCATTTTCTTTTTTGAACCTCTGAGGGTACGGAAGCTTGGGGACATCTGGCTTCACCCCTTCCTTCTTCTCCTATAGCTGTGTTTCAAGGATGTTCTTGTCTCTCTTTGAGCTTTTTGCATTCTTGGTCCTTCTATCCTTTTCTCTTCTCTCTTCTGTCTCTTCTTGTGGAACTTCTCTGTTGTGTTCTTCCTAATTGATGACTTCTTTCCCTCCAGTCTTCTCACTTCCTACTATGATTGCCTTGCACTCCTCCTACTTTGTAGCTTTTCCTTTGTCCCTTGGGTGGTCTTGAGTGGCACTAGGGGATGCATTTGATTGCTTCTCACCCATCTCTTCAATTTGTTTAGCCATTTGCTCCATATGCCTCTCAAGATTTCTGATTGAAGCTTCTTGGTTTTTACTTGTTGTGGCTTGATCTTTTCTTACTGTTTCTTGATCTTTTCTTGCTGCTTCTTGATCTTGTCTTGCCATCTCTTGATTTTTCATGAGTTTCTCCATCATTATCTCTAGACTAGAGATTCTTTGGGAGTCTGGATTTGGTTGTGGTTGTGTAAAATGAGATGGTTGTTGCTGGAAGTTGTTTGAACTATTTGTGGGATTATTTTGTGGGTGGAATGTGGATGTGGAAGGTGGATGATGGTTATTTTGGGGTTTTCTATATGGATTGTGGGTTATGTTTTGCTGGTTGTTGTTCTGGTTGTTTCTTGAGTTGTTTTGGTTTGAATTTCTTTGCCATGGTTGTTGGTTTTGAGTGTGGTTATCTCCCCATCTGAGATTTGGATGGTTCTTCTAGGATGGATTGTAGGTGTCACCATAAACTTCATTTTGGCCGCAGCTTTGGTTGTGCACATATTGAGGTTGTTCCTGCTGCTGATCTTCTTGGTTTTCTTCATTTTGCCCCCATTTGGTTGATGATTGGCTTGTGTTGATTATTGTAACTTGGAGACTATCAATCCTCTTGGCCATTTGATCAAATTGTTGTTGAATTTGCTGCTGCATCATTTTGTTTTGAGCCAGAATTGAGTCCACTCCTTCCAACTCCATCACTCCTTTCCTTTGTGATGGCTGGCGTTGTCTCTGATGAGCAAAGAAATATTGATTATTTGCCACCATATCAATGAGGTTTTGGGCCTCTTCAACTGTCTTCATGAGTTGCATTGAACCTCCTGCTGAATAGTCAAGTGCCTCTTGAGCTTTCATTGTCAGTCCTTCATAGAAATTTTGGAGTTTATCCCATTCATTAAACATCTCAGGAGGGCACTTCCTGATTAGAGCTTTGTATCGTTCCCATGCCTCATACAAGGGTTCAGCATCCATTTGTGTAAATGTTTGTACTTCAGTCTTCAATCTAATAACTCTTTGAGGTGGGTAAAACTTGGCAAGGAACTTGGTTACTAGATCATCCCAGTTGTTGATGCTGTCTCTTGGGAAGGATTCCAACCATTGAGTGGCTTTGTCTCTGAGAGAAAATGGAAATAGCAACAATTTGTAACTGTCAGGATGCACACCATTAGTCTTCACTGTGTTACATATCCTCAGGAAGGTGGATAGGTGCTGGTTTGGATCTTCCAAGGGGCCTCCTCCATAGGAACAGTTGTTCTGCACAGAGGTGATGAGTTGGGGCTTCAATTCAAAGTTATTTGCATCGACATTTGGGGTCAGGATGCTACTCCCACAATGCCTTGGATTAGCAAATGTATATGAAGCCAATGCTCTCCTTTGGGGCTGACCACTGTCGTTGGCCACTCCCACTTGTGGATTTGTTGGATTTTCCTCCATTTCTTGGTTTTCTTCTCAACCTCCAAAATGTTTCAGGATCAAATGGTGTGGATTCATTGATTTTTCCTCCTGACATAAACACAGAACCAGGAACCAAAATAAAGCACTCTATTGCTAGAGTGAAGTTAGTGTTAACTTAAGCAAAAATTCAAACAGTTAGTGGGTTAGTCCAAAGTTAGAGAAACGGAAAATAAAATGCTAGATCTAGATCTCCACTTCACTTAATCATTGTCAATCTATTTCAATCCCCGGCA
Organism: Arachis hypogaea; assembly: GCF_003086295.3. Taxonomy (NCBI): domain Eukaryota; kingdom Viridiplantae; phylum Streptophyta; class Magnoliopsida; order Fabales; family Fabaceae; genus Arachis; species Arachis hypogaea. Next base: position 104,623,324 of record NC_092046.1, on the reverse strand, counting down.
ACGGCGCCAAAAACTTGATGGTATTTTTGTGGAAAAACGAATTTCCAAAACACCCAAAACTCACTGGCAAGTATACCGGGTCGCATCAAGTAGTAAAACTCACGTGAGTGAGGTCGATCCCACAGGGATTGATGGATCAAGCAACTTTAGTGGGTGATTAGTTTAGTCAAGCTAACATTGAAGTGAATTGTATGAAATTGTAGCCAACAGAAAGTAAATGACAATGAATTTAAAGTTGCAGAATATAAATTGGCAAGTAACTTAAAGAGCAAGAAAGTAAAAGAGCTGAAACTTAAATTGCAAGAAATGTAAATTGGAGTGAATGTAAAAGGGAGTGGGTGCTGGAAATTAAAAGAAAGCAGTAGATCAAGTAACTGGAAAGTTAAATTGCAAGAAGAACAAAAGGAATTAGGATTTGGGATGCACAATTAAACAAGGAAATATGCAGAGCAATAAATCCGAGGAAGTAGTAAAATGCAATAGATCTCAACAGAGAAGGAAAATTGCTTAAAGAAGCAAAACAGAAATATAACTCAACTCAATTGCAAAATCTAAAAGAACAAGCAAAGATCTCAGGGAATCAAAGAGACTAGAAAACAAGTCTAGATTTCAAGCCCTTCCTTGATTCAATAGCAAACAGATTGAAGAAGAAATGAAGATGGAAGCAGTAAATGAAAACTTTGATTCAAATCCCAATTTCTGAAATTATGCAGACAAGCAAAACAAAGAGAAATCTCAAAGGGAGAATGAAACAGAATTTCTTCAATTCTCCACCCAAGATTCAAAAACAAAGAAAATAAAACTAAAGAGAGAGCGCTCTCTAATGCCAATGCTCCCTAGTGGAGCCAACCTTCAATGCTCTCTATCCGAGCCAACCTCCAATGCTCTCTATTAGAGCTCGCCTCCCTCGTAAAATGAAAATGATGCCTTTTTATAGGCTTTTACAAACATGACAAATGAAAATGAAATTGAGAGCAAATTACAAAGAAAATGAAAAATCCTAATCAAATTGTTTCTTGTGCCTTTGAGTGATGTCAATTGGGCTTTTGGCCTTGATGGAATTGGGTTGACAAAAGCCTCTGTTGATTGCTCTTGGAGTTGGAGAGAAACCCACTTGTGAACCGGGCCATGAACCGGAAAAGCTTGAGTAAAAGTTTGAGGTCAAACTTTTACTCAAACTTTTCATATCAGCTAGCATTCCTTGCTGTCATCCACGTTTGAGCCAAAGTTTGAGGTCAAACTTTGAGCCAAACGTGGATCCCTCTTGTATGCCTCTTGGGGTGCTACTTTGTCCTCTTTTCAACGTTGCAAATTTTATGCCAACTATAGACTATTATATATGGTTGGAAAGCTCTGTATGTCAGCTTTCTAACCCAATTCGAATCACCTCAATTGGACATCTACAACTCAAGTTATGCTCATTTGAAGAGGACAGGGTCGCTGGCTTTGGTGTGCAGCGTTTGAGGCGACGTTTGCCTCAAACGTGGACGAAAACGCCAGGTTATGGAAGCTCAAATGCATTATCCACCCCATACTATTATATATTGTTGGAAAGCCCTGAATGTCTACTTTCCAATTCCATTGGAAGCGCATCATTTGGAGCTCCACAGCTCGAGTTATACTCCGTCGAAGGTGCAGAGGTTAGTTGGTCTCACTGCAGGTTGCCACCATGTTCGTTTATGCACATTTCGGGGCAGTTTTCTTTCTCAATTTTAGTGTCCACCATGCAGTGCCATATATGCTTGGAAAGCTCTCGATTCCTACTTTCCATTGCTTTTTGAATCACCTCATTTGGAGCTCTGTAGCTCAAGTTATTCTTGTTGGAAGTATACCCCTTGTATGCATGTGTGGCGCCAACGTTTGCCAAAAAGCTTGAGGCAAACGTTGGGGCAAGCTTTTTCTCCCCTGGGTATGTTGGTGTGGTGCCAACGTTTGCCAAAAAGCTTGAGGCAAATATTGGCGCAAGCTTTTTCCTCCAGGGTGTTTGTTTTGTGGTGCCAACGTTTGCCAAAAAGCTTGAGGCAAACGTTGGCGCAAGCTTTTGCTCCATCCAGGGTGTTTTCAACTCTTCCAAAAGTTTGAGCTAAAGTTTGAGGCAAGCTTTTGCTCAAGCTTTTTGTTCTCTCTTGCTCCTTGCCATTTGTTCTTTCTTCAACCTTCTTCAAAGCTCTTTTCACCTATCATCAATCAACCAAGCACATCAAAGCTATGCTCAAAATCATGAGATTGTTATTCTTTCATAATATATAATAATTATAGCACAAAATCTCATGAAAATGCATTAATTTATCCATGGTTGATCGAATCAAAGGAAACATGAAATTCCACCTAAATGGCTTACTTATTGCATAAGAATGCATGAAAACCAAGTAAAAAAACTAGTGAAAAAGCATAGGAAAACATGACATGGTGACATGTCATCACAACACCAAACTTAAACCTTGCTTGTCCTCAAGCAAGAAAAGAATCATGCAATAGAGATTGACAATCCAAGGTAAGAAGAATAGCAACTCAATGTTCATGGTAAGCTAGTTTTCTAAGCATGCTACAATCACAAAAGAAATGTAAATGATTGATGCTTCTATCTAGCTCAATTTATGAAATCTTTTCTTTATATTTCTTCCTTGAAGCAAGCTTTTGATTTTTCTTATTAGCTTCTCCTTATGGGTGCTTTGCCCCATGAGTTGATAACAAAGCTACGACTTCTAAATGCTTTGTTTTCAAGTATTACCACTTGATACATAAGCACCACAAGTATTTGATTAGAGGACTTCATTAAGCTCATTTTTCTTTTCTTTTCTTGACTCTCTAATCATTGATGCTCAGAGCCTTGAGCTTTGAGGGAGTGCTTTTGCACTTTGAGCCTAACCTTGACTTCTAAGTGTTTTGTTTTCAAGCATTTGGCTTGATACATAAACACCACAAGTACTTAACAAATAAATTGCCATTGGTACTCAGAGCCTTCAGCTTTCTCATTCTTTCCCTTTTTCTTTTCTTGCTTTAATTGTATTTGCCTCTTCAAGGTTTTCATGATTTTCAAAAGATTTCACAAAATGTCCTAGATGAAAACTTCAATTAAATAAAATCCAATGCAATTAAGCAACAATCAAACATACTAGCTTTCCAATACTTTTATGCACATGCTAAATTCTTCTTTAATTCCTTGTTTGTTTATGATCATGATACTTTATTGCTTTTGAATTCACAAAACTCAAGTTGGTAATCATAATGCCACAGCAACATGTTACAAATCAAGATTCAAATTATGCTTTATTCATACACACATGTAAACAGAAAGGATGAAGACAATCATGCAATTTAAGTGCTGGAAATAAATGAGAGGAAAAGGAACTCTACAACCTTGTAGTTCATCTTTCGTCATTGTTGTCCTTTTTTCCTCTATTCTTCCTCTTTCACTTGCCAACTCAGAATGCTTGCTCATCCTCAAGCAACAATTAGAATAATGGCTATGGGGCTAAGATGGATCATGAGTGTCTCACACAATGAAATGTTAGCAATACATGTGTTTCAAGCAAGCAAAATTAAAGATAACAATCAAGGCACAAGAGACAGAGACATTGTGATTGCATATATAAAAAGGTGTGCACAATACATTGCATAAAAGATAGGTGGCATACCAAACTTAGTGTGACATTTTCACTTGGAATTGATGCAAGTATCTTGTAAGGATTAGAACCAAATTTTGTTGCATAGCAACACCAAACTTAGAATGCAACCATATGTCAATTTATTGAAATTTAAACTAAACAAAGGAAGAAAACAAAGCAGAAAAAAAAATGTTACCTACGGTTGGGTTACCTCCCAACAAGTGCTCTTTTAGTGTCATTAGCTTGACATGTTGTTCTTCACTTTCTTCCTCTTCTTCCAGTTTGTTAAGAGGAATGACCTCAAAGGAGGGAAAAATTCAGCTAGTGTCCCTTGTCTTGGCCTTTCTTCAGCAAGCTTCCTTTTGCAAATGGCTTGATTGATCTTGCTTGCTGGATTAGGGACAGAATTGGTGTTCTTTGTAGTTGCCTTCACTTCTTTGGATTCAAGACTTGGTGGTTGTGTGATTGTTGGAGTGATTTCTTCATTAAGAGCCTCCTGCAATGGTGGTTTCGTGAGCTCTTCCTCTGTGCACTTCTCCACTTCACTTGGGTGTGAATTCTCTTGAATGACTTCCTCACTTTTTTGTTCCTCCACTCCCTTCTCTGCATTCAACATTTGACTTAATAGTTCTTTTATGGAGGAAGTTTATTGTTCTTCCTAAGATTTCTTCATCTCCTCTTCATATTTCTCGATCACAGATTCAAGGGAAGTTTGTGAGGGTTGTGAATGTTCATGTTCCTTTGTTACCTCAAGTGTAGTTTCATTTTCAACCACCTCATTCTTCATTGGAAGTTCACTTAATACAGTAGCCTCCTCATCTTGCTTTTCTACTTTATCCTTCACATCCATCAATTGGTCTTCATCCTTACTGTTTGATGGTTTTAAGTTCCCCCTTGTTTGTTCTAAGGGCCCATTCATCTTCTTGAAGATGATTTCTTTCCAGGATGGGGATTTTGTGTATCTTTCCACGAGTTTTCTGTGTATTTCAATGGCTTGAAGGTAATCCTCATCTGTTGGTTCAAGAGATGAAGGTTGAGAATAATTTTGGTGACATGAATGTATTGTGGTGAAGTTGTGTTGAGGGGTATGGAATGAGTTGTGTGATTGATGGGATGACTTGTATGGATTTTGGAGGAAACTTTGTGTTGAGGCATAATCAAGTGATGAAGAACTTTCAAATGAGAAATTGGGACGTGAGGGTGGATGCTCTTCCATTCTTTGGTGATGCTTCCATCCACCATGAGGATAATGATATGAATCATTTTGTGGTGGTGGTTGGTATCCCATATGATTTTCTTGCTCATCTTGCTCTGAAGCAAATCTCCATGAATTGGAGTGCTCAGAATGTGTATTCTCTTGGTGATATTTCCAGCCACCATTAGAGATTGGTGATGGTGGGTAATATCCCATAAAATTTGTTTGATCATAAGATGAGTTGAACTCCATTTGAATTTTGTAAAACAGAACACCAAGGAAAATTGAAATTCATATCTCAGAGATGAATTTCTTAGTGAGGCAATAACTCAAACACCTTGGTTTCAACTTAGAACAGAGAACAAAAATAAAGAAAATGCTTGATCTAGACTTCTCACCCACTTAATCATTGTTGATCTAAAGCAATCCCCGGCAACGGCGCCAAAAACTTGATGAGTATTTTTTTTTGGAAAAACGAATTTCCAAAATACCCAAATCTAACCGGCAAGTATACCGGGTCGCATCAAGTAGTAAAACTCACGTGAGTGAGGTCGATCCCACAGGGATTGATGGATCAACCAACTTTAGTGGGTGATTAGTTTAGTCAAGCTAACATTGAAGTGAATTGTGTGAAATTGTAGCCAACAGAAAGTAAATGACAATGAATTTAAAGTTGCAGAATATAAATTGGCAAGTAACTTAAAGAGCAAGAAATGTAAATTGCAAGAATCTTAAATTGCAAGAAAAGTAAATTGCATGAAAAGTAGAGGGGGCTGGGTGCAGGAAAATTAAAGAAAGCAATAATTCCAGAAGTAAAACAATTGCAGGAAAAAAATTAAATCAAGATCACAACAACTCAAATGTAAAGTGCAGAGGAACAAAAGTGCAGGAAAGTAAATTGAGAACAATGAGAACAGAGAGCAATCAATCCGAGAACCAGAATGTGAAATCAAATGCAGTAGATTTTAAACAGAATTGCTTGAAGAAGCAAACAGAAATTAAATTCAACTCAATTGCAAATAAAATTGAAGATCTCAGGGACTCCAAGAGACTAGAAAACAAGTCTAGATCTCACTCCCTTCCTAGATCCAATAAGAGAATAATTGCAGAGAAGTTAAAAGAAACAATCGCAGAAGAAGAAGATTTTAAAACAGTAAATGAAATTTGAATTATCTAGAAGAAGAACAAAGAGATTTCAGAGTGAGAATTGAAACAGAATTCCTTCAATTCTCCAATTCAAGCTAAGATGTAAAAGTGAGCTCTCTATTCTACTTGCTCCCTATTGGAGCCAGCCTCTCAATGCTCTCTATCAGAGCCAACCTCCTAATGCTCTAGCAGAGCTCCTCCCCTTAGTGAAATGAAACTAATGCCTTTATATAGGCTTTTACAAAATGAAAATGAAATTGAAATTAACGACAAATTACAATTAAATGAAATTCCTATTTTATCTATCTCTTGTGCCTTTGAGTGATGATAATGGGCTTTGCTTGCTTTGGATTTGGGTTGAAGATGGCCTCTGTTGATTGCTCTTGGAGTTGGAGAGAAACCCACTTGTGAACCGGGCCATGAACCATTAAAGCTTGAATCAAAGTTTGAGGCAAACTTTGACTCAAACTTATTCACCAAACTCATCATGCAGATGGCCATTTTGCTGTCATCCACGTTTGAGCCAAAGTTTGAGGTCAAACTTTGAGCCAAACGTGGATCCCTCTTGTTGCATATCAAGCCTTGGGGTGCTACTTTGTCCTCTTGTCAACGTTGCCAATTTTATGCCCACTATAGACTATTATATATGGTTGGAAAGCTCTGAATGTCAGCTTTCTAACCCAATTGGAATCATCTCAATTGGACATCTACAACCCAAGTTATGCTCCTTTGAAGAGGACAGGGTCGCTGGTTTTGGTGTGCAACGTTTGAGGTAAAGTTTGCCTCAAACGTGGTCAAAAACGCCAGTTTTGGAGGCTCAAACGCATTGTCCACCCCATACTATTATATATTTTTGGAAAGCCCTAAATGTCTACTTTCCAATGTCGTTAGAAGCGCATCATTTTGAGCTCTACAGCTCAAGTTATACTCCGTCGAAGGTGCAGAGGTCAGTTGGCCTCACTGCAGGTTGCCACCATGTTCGTTTATGCACATTGCGGGGCAGTTTTCTCCCTCAATTTTAGTGTCCACCATGCAGTGCCATATATTCTTGGAAAGCTCTTGATTCCTACTTTTCATTACTTTTTGAATCACCTCATTTGGAGCTCTGTAGCTCAAGTTATTCTTGTTGGAAGTATACCCCTTGTATGCATGTGTGGCGCCAACGTTTGCCAAAAAGCTTGAGGCAAACGTTGGCACAAGCTTTTTCTCCCCTGGGTGTATTTGTTGTGGCGCCAACGTTTGCCTAAAAGCTTGAGGTCAAACGTTGGCGCAAGCTTTTGCTCCATCCAGGGTGAATTCAACTCTTCCAAAAGTTTGATCTAAAGTTTGAGGCAAGCTTTTGCTCAAGCTTTTTGTTCTCTCTTGCTCCTTGCCATTTCTTCATTCTTCAACCTTCTTCAAAGCTCTTTTCACCTATCATCAATCAACCAAGCACATCAAAGCTATGCTCAAAATCATGAGATTGTTATTCTTTCATAATATATAACAATTATAGCACAAAATCTCATGAAAATGCATTAATTTATCCATGGTTGATTGAATCAAAGGAAACATGAAATTCCACCCAAATGGCTTACTTATTGCATAAGAATGCATGAAAACCAAGTAAAAAAACTAGTGAAAAAGCATAGGAAAACATGACATGGTGACAAATCATCAGCAGGGTGTTTAGCTCAGGACGTTAGTGGCGTTAACGTTAAGTGAGAGTGTGGGTTCGAGAACGTTAGTGGCAATCACCTTTTTCACTAACGTTCCTCACCCAGGGATGATCCTTGTTAACTTCAATGTTAGTGGCACCAACGTGACCACTAACGTTGCCTCTTGGTCCTTCGCACACGTTATTGGGGCTCACCTTTTCCAATAACGTTGAGAGTTCCCTCTTCCCCTTACGTTAGAGTCCACGTTAGCTTAGTTAACGTGGCTTTTAACGTAGGCTTGCCAATTCTTCGAAAACGTTAGTGACACTTACCTTTGTCACTAACGTTCCAAGGTGCCCCTACTTCCCACGTTAGAGTCCACGTTAACTAAGTTAACGTGGCTTCTAACGTGGTAATGATAGCCATCTCCAACGTTAGTGACAAAGGTGAGTGTCACTAACGTTGGCTCATCATCCTATCCTCAACGTTAGCTTCCATGTTAACTAAGTTAACGTGGCTCATAGTGGCTCATTGTGGCTCATTCCAACGTTAGTGACAAAGGTAAGTGTCACTAACGTTGGCGATCACTTGCTTTCTCCACGTTAGCTTCCACGTTAACTAAGTTAACGTGGCAACTAACGTGGCTCATTGTAGCTTGGCCAACGTTAGTGACAAAGGTGAGTGTCACTAACGTTGGCTTCTCTTTTGCTTCCCAACGTTAGAGTCTACGTTAACTGAGTTAACGTGGCTCTTAACGTGGCCACTTATGAGCTTGGTCCAACGTTAGTGACAAAGTGTCACAAACATTGGCCTTATTTCTTTCTTCCATGTTAGAGTTCACGTTAACTTAGTTAACGTGACTCTTAACGTGGGCTATGATGGCTTTCGAGGACGTTATTGGCGATTACTTTTCTCATTAATGTTGCAAGCTAGCTCCCATTCCACGTTGGTGGTCACGTTAGTTAGACTAACGTGGCTGCCAACGTGGCTCTTTCTTGCTTCCTTTGTCCTGAAATCAAGCAATACAGTGCATCAAAGTTCTAATCCATATCATGAGACATGCATCATCCAATTTGTCATCTAATTCATGCAAAATTCTCATGAAATCATGTAAAGTGCTCAATGTATGCTTAAATCAAGATGTAAGTGAAATTCTACCCAAAACTTGCTTATTTCCTAAGAAAATGCATGAAACTACCCTAAAACAATAAAGAAAAGGTCAGTGAAACTGGCCAAAATGCCCTGGCATCACAACACCAAACTTAAAACTTGCTTGTCCCTAAGCAAGTACTGGAACAAGAGAATGATGAATGGAATGCCAAGAGGAATGAGTCATTATTGTGGAGGTCATATCCTTAGTTTTATGGTGGTTTGATGCATAGCAACTTAGGTTCATTCCTTCACTGGCTTTCAGACCTTTATCATGTCCTGGAATACTCACTTGATTGCACCCTATGAGACTCTTATTCATTGATCCTTTTATTGTTTTCAGGGCTTATTTGTGTTCTTAGGCTAAGTGCTCTGTGAGGGGGTGATTCTTTAAGATAAGCTTTCAGCCAGCACTCCCGAACCAGTTGGTTCAAGGTGCTAGGTGTTAAGACGCCCCTAAGGACTTACTCCCTCAAGTCTCTTTCCCCCATACATACACACCACAGGCACATGGTTTGTTTATTTTCTTTCTTGAGACCTTGGTGTCCAGCACCTCTTTGGGTTACTAAATGTTCTGTAGTAAGGTTGCTCTTGATAGTGGATTTTCAGTTGATAATCCCGGGTTAGTTAACCCAAGTTACCAAGTGATGAATCACTCCTACGAACTTATTCATCCAAGCAGATCCTTGGTACAGGAGCACCACAGACACATCTCTCAAGTTTCAAACCCTTGGTGCCTAGCCTTATTCTTTATTAACTTTTCTTTCTTTTTCAACTCTTATTGTTCTTTTCCCCTTTTTTTTATTAGGATCTTGTTATTTAGCTAGTCCTATGGGGTGTGTTTCAAGCATATGATTCAGGACAGATAGTTGTCTTCCCACACCCTTGTTGGTGAATCAACTTAGCTAACTTATGACCACATCACACACTAAGGAACTTACTCCACAATATGAACTCCACTCTGGTCTTTGATAACAAACATTCTCTTTTTATTTGATTCAAAAGGAGACAAGCAACACAATAAGCAGGATGGAATTGAAAACAGGCAACTTGACTAGTAATCATAGACCTAGGCAATGAAAAACTTAAAGACAGAATTGAAAATTTCTAAACTACCATGGACATGTTCTATTTCATACATGATTTTCCTTATTTGAAGCTTGAAAAAGATGGAACAAAGAGGGAACTCCACCACCTTTTACTCATAGGGTTGCCCATGCTCTTCCTCTTGCTTGTCCTCTTTGTGTTTCTCTTGAGTGCTTGTACTCCCACTTCCCTTGCCTTTTCCGATCAACTTCTTCCAAAAACCAGCATCTTCCATCTTCTTTTTCAGTGTTTCCTTCTACTATTTCACCTTCCTTTCTTCTTGTTCCACAAAATCTTTTTGGACCTCATCATATGTAGGGATGGCATAGTGTAGATTATGCATATGACTAGACATGTAGTTCAACTTGGCTTGAGTGTTTATGTTGAACTCCTCCCTATGTAGTTGCCGTCCTTCATTAGGTACACTGAACTCATTGAATGCCTTCGTCTGAGCTAGCTGGCGTTAGTTGAGTTCTTGAAGGCGCTTATCTTGACGCTCTTGCCTTTCAGACACTTGATTGATGGCTTGAGTGAGCTGGGAATAATGTTCCATTTGCTGTTTCTGCCATTCCCCTTGTTGATTCATCCAATTAGAAAGGAGTTCTTCTTGACGATCCATCCTTTGAGCTTGAACATGCAGTTGTCGTTCTTGTCCCTCCATATAACTCCTTGCTAGTTCCTCAATGGCTCCATGAATGTGATTCAGGTTTATGTTGGTTGGGTCATAATATTCTCTTTGTTGGTGTTCTTCCTGATGAGATTCTTCTTGGTGGGCTCCTTCTTTTGGTTTTCGCTTTCCTATTTGAGGTCTTCTTTGTTGTTGGGCGGGCGTAGTATAGATCAGACGCTGAAGTGTAACTAGCCTCCCAGGATTCACCCAGTCTGGATTACTATCCTCGAAGACTACCTTGGCCTTTGTACACAATCTGAGAATGGTGCTGGGATACCAAAGCCTGGCACCTGAATCAACCTTCTCAGCTGACTCTTGAATCCCCTCAGCTATGAGTTCATGCACATTGATTTCTCCACCCTGTACTAGGCAATGTACCATAGTCGCTCGATTAGTATTGACCTCTGAATTATTTGCAGCTGGGAGGATAGACCTCCTCACGAGTTCAAACCATCCCTTGGCTTCCAGGCTAAGGTCTCCCCTCTTGATGAACCGGGGTCTCTTATCTGCATACCTTTCCCAGTCAGCTCCTATGACACATATGTCAGTCACTATTTCTTCAAGTTCATCATTGTCAGGGCTCTTACTTATCCTTGCATGATAACTAAGCTCATCAAAATGTGGTGATTTCAGCTGAAGAGTTCTTGTTATAGCATTTGGGCTGAAATTCACCTCTCTTCCTCTTACGTAACTTTTGAAGGTTGGGGCCTTGGTTTTATCTTCTCTAACCACATTTGCATAGAACTCTTTGATGAGGTTTGCATTGATCTTCCCCTCCGGGTTCGTAAGCCTTTACCAACCCCTTTGTTCAATCTTCTCTCGAATCTGTGGGCACTCATCCTCGTCAATTTGGAACGTTAACTCAGGCAGTATCTTCTTGAGCTTTATCTGTTCAAATTCGAGTTCATGGAATGCAGTTTTGAATCTCTTCTCATCGAAAGGAATGCTCTCCACTGGTTCCTTCCTCTTTTGCCTCTTGGAGCTTGATGATGCCATGAGTTTGAGTTGATGTGTGAAGAGGGTGGAAGGTACGGATAGATGAGGAATTCGGTTGGTTAGGATAAGGTGTGATGAAGGGGAAGAATGTTTGGTTTCGAGAATGAGAAGTGTGGGAAGTGAAATTGGAATGTTAAGGGTGTACTTAGTGCGAATCACTTGTATAGGGAAGTGGTGTATGGATGAAAGGTGTGGATTGATGGGGTTGGTGTATGATGAACGGATGGGGTTCTGCAGGGGATGAGCACACGGATCATCATCTTTATGAGGGAGATTGGTTCGGTCTTCAAGGGTCTCATCCTTTCAATGTTGCATGGCACATTTCCCAATGCATTTCCCCTTGAGACATGTGTGTATTCTCCCTTCATGAAGTGGCCGAACCCTCCTCATTCAATTGTCCACTCAATCCACTTCAATACCCCTTTCTTTTCTCCTACAAAATAAAAGAATTGTGATTAAAAAAATATGTGTGGAAAGTGGCGGCAAAATTAAAAGAATAACTACTTTTTAAAGTTTTTGTTTTAACTAACTAAGTGCTATTCATTAGAGCAAACCAACTAACTAACTCAACATCCATGTGTGCAACATTGGCAACACCAAACTTAGTTTGGTGCCGTGTGGTGTAAAAGATTTGTTCAAGGCCCCCAAGAGTGACATGATATGGGTTACATTGATGTTCTCTTAGTGTGCCTTGAACACCAAACTTGTTCTTTACTATATGTTGCACACAAGGATTCATTCAAGTCCATGTCAAGTTGATTTGAAATCCCTGAACCTTGCATTATTAACTACTTTTAAAAGCATGTAAAACATGGGTTGCCTCCCATGAAGCGCTTATTTAGCGTCACTAGCTTGACGTTTTGCCTTTGTCATGGTGGATGGTAATGCTTCAGATCTTCCCCTCTTGCAGTAGACCTATATCCATTGGCTTCATCAAGGATCTCCACATGTTCTAAGGAAAGAACTCTGTTGATAGTGAAGACCTTAGGTAACTGAGATGGGATAGTGGGGAGATGAGGTGGAATATCTGGGAAGTAGGCTGAGATCACTTTATCCCCTGGAGAGAAGTCCTCTGTAGGGATCTTCTTGTTCCTCCACCTCCTTGGTGCCTTCTTCTTTGTCCCTTTTGATGTTGCCTTGCTCTTTGTGACCTCCTCTTCTAAGGGAATTTTGTTGCTAGTCTCATATGACTCTGGTGGTTTAGGTTCCTCCTTATTTTCCTTGAGCTGTGACAGCTGCTGATTGCCTTGTTCTTCAACTAAGTGGTTTCCCAGAGGTGTTGGTTGTGCTTCAGTGCTTGCCTCCTCCCTCAGTATCTCATTATGACTTGTTTCTTGTGAGAGTTTGAAGACATTGAAGCTGAGTTATTCATCATGGATCCTCAAAATTAGCCCCCCTCACTCCACATCTATGAGTGCTCTGGCTGTAGCTAAGAAAGGTCTTCCCAATATGATTGGGTGAGTGTGACTTTCTTCCATGTCCAAGATGACAAAGTCTGTGGGAAGGAAGTATTTTCCCACCTTCACCAGCACATTTTCAACCACTCCTACTGCTTGTTTTTGAGTTTTGTCAGCCAGCCTGATAACTACATCTGTGGGTATTATCTCATTGATCTGCAGCCTTTTCATAAGGGATAAAGGCATTAAGTTGATGCTTGCTCCCAAATCGCAGAGTGCTTTATCAAACAATATTTCTCCTATGGCACAGGGGATGTGAAAACTCCCTGAGTCCTTCCTTTTTATATGCAACTCTGGTTGAATGAGAGCACTGCACTCCTTATTCATCACTATTGTTTGTCCTCCCTTGAGTGAGCTTTTCCTGGTCAGCAGCTCCTTCATATACTTAATGTATGATGGCATTTGTTGGAGAGCCTTGATGAATAGTATGTTTACATGGAGGGATGCAAACAAGTCAAGAAACCTTGAGTATATTCTCTTCTCTACAGCACCATTGAGTAATTGGGGAAAAGGTACATAGAGTTTCAGCAGCTCCTTCTGTGCCAGCTCTTTTTGTGAAATTTTGGGTTCTTGGTGATCCTTTTCCTGTTTCTCTGCTGATGTCTCTCCAAGTTGTTCTAATGGCTTGTTTTGCTTTTCCTCAGTCTCTTTATTACTTATAGTAACCATCTTGCAATCTTCCCATCTGACTTTCTTTGCTTCACCTCTCGGATTTTTTTCTGTGTCACTTGGGAAGCTATCAATAGGTTTGGGAATCTTTTTAGATAAGTATCCCACTTGAAATTCCAGCCTCTTGATGGTGTCCCCCTGGTTCTTGATACTAGCTCACACCTCCTCTTTGAATACCTTATTATCTTGAATCTCTTTGCATATGCCTTCAAGCAGAGTCTCAATTTTAGAGAGTCTTTCTTCAGATGATGGTGAGTTGAGAGTGGATGGGTGAGTTGGGTCATTTTGGTTTTGGTATGGATGTGGAGAGGTGTTGTTAGGGTGGTGTTGATATGATCTCTGTGTGGAATGTTGGTGAGCTACATTGTTGTTGTGGTTGTGTCGTCTCTGATCCTGGCCTTGATCTTGTTGATTTCCCCACCCAAAGTTTGGGTGATTCCTCCATCCAAGGTTATAGGTTTTGGAGTATGGATCATGGGTCTGCCTGGGTGAGTTTCCCATGTAGTTGGCTTGTTCTTGCTCCTCCTCTGCCTCAGCATTTACTCCCTCTTGGGTTTCTGATGAGGTGGTGATTGCTGCCACTTGGTTCCTCTCCATCTTCTTGGTGAGGTCAGCCAGCTGCTTGGTAATAAGCTTATTTTAGGCCAGCAGTGCATCCACATTGTTTAGCTCCATCACTCCTCTAGTGTTGCTTCTTTCAGAAGCATAGAAGTAGTCATTCTCCGCTACAGTCTTAATGACATCTATGGCTTCTTCAATGGTCTTCTTCTTGTTCAGAGATCCCCCGGATAAATGGTCTACTGCCTTCTTTGATTCATAAGAGAGGTCTTCATAGAAAATATGTAGTTGCACCCATTCATTGAACATATCTGGTGGACACCTTCTTGTCAGGTCCTTAAACCTCTCCCATGCTTCATATAGAGTCTCACCATCCTGCTGCCTGAATGTTTGCACCTCAACTCTCAGCCTGTTGATCCGTTGAGGAGGATAGAATCTTGCCAAGAATTTATTCACCACATCTTCCCAGGTTGCTATACTCTCCTTTGGGAAGGACTCTAGCCATTTGGATGCCTTGTCCTTGAGTGAGAAAGGAAACAGAAGTAGTCTATAGGTGTCAGGATGAACACCATTGGACTTCACAGTATCGCATATCCTCAGGAAGGTGGTTAGATGTTGATTGGGGTCTTCTTGGACGCCTCCTCCGAATGAATAGTTGTTCTGAACAAGGGTGATGAGCTGTGGCTTTAGTTCAAAGTTGTTGGCATGTATGGTTGGCCTTTGGATGCTACTCCCACAGTTTCCTGGGTTTGGGTTGATGTAAGAGCCTAGAACTCTTCTCTCTTGCCTAACATGATTTGCTAGACCTTCTCTGCCATGGTTGTGAGCCTCTTCTTCATGATGGTTCTCCATGTTTTCATCCATGTCTGGTTCAAAGTACTCCTCCTCTTCCTCAGCACCAATTACTCTCTTTCCTCTTGCTTCCCTCCTTAATCTAAGGAAGGTCCTCTCAGGTTCAGAATTAAAGGAAGTTGAAGCCCCGCTTCTTCTCCCTGTCATACAACCAACAAGGCACAAGTAAGGAAATAGATGCAGAAAGTACTCTTGTTAAAATTGCCGTTAGTGTGAGTGATGCAATATATCAAACAGTTAGTGGGTTAGTGAACTGAATGGTAAATAACTAAGAAAATGGGTAGGGGGAAGGGAAGAGAATAACTGACCAGAAAGTAAATTACTCAAATGAACTTAAATCAAACAAAAGAAAAAAATGCTCAATCTAGTTATCCTCCAATTTAATCATTGTTGATACAAAATCAATCCCTGGCAACGGCGCCAAAAACTTGATAGCACGGAAACTTGTCTCTCAACAATTTTCCTTCGGCAAGTATACCGAATTGTCGTCAAGTAAAAACTCACAATAGAGTGAGGTCGAATCCCACAGGGATTGATTGGTCAAGCAACTTTAATTAGAGGAATGTTCTAGTTGAGCGAAGCAGAATTTGGCTTGAGAGTTGCAGGAAATTAAATGGTGGGAAAGTAAATAGCAGAAAATGTAAATGCTGGAAGTAAAGAGCTGAAAGTAAATGACAGAAAGTAAATTGCAGAATTATAAATGGGAATGGAGAAGATGCTCATGAAAGTAAATTGTAGAAATTAAAGAGAATGGGTAAGATCAGAAATGGGGATTCATTGGGCTTAGGAGATATTGCATTCTCCGGATCAAGTTCATTTTCATCTCTTCCTCAATCAATGTATTCATTGATCTCCTTAGCAATCTTAAGTGATCGAATTCCAATTTCTTGGTAATTCAATCTCTCAAATCTTGATCAATAGCTAATTCCTTGGTCAATTGCTCATGAGAAGAGATGAAGTATGGTCACTGATTATACCACATGCATTCCCAAATCAAGTGTTGGTAGGACTATAGTCACCATACCCAACCAAACCCAATTTGGTCCAACATGAGAAAGCATTTCTAGCATGATCTCTTCATTCCTCTTCCAAGGTTCATAAGAGATCCAAGTATGAATAGCTTCTTTTCCAAGATAACTACCCAATTGGATGAAGATTGAAAGCTTTCTAGTAAAATCAAGAGAAAAGATAGAAGAAGAGTAATGAAAATTAGAGAGCTGGTAATCTGCCTCATGGTTATGCCATGCCTCAACAAGGAATCTTGGAGATTAAGTTGTTTGATGAATGGGGTATTGACTTCATGGGACCTTTCCCACCATCATACTCAAACACTTATATTCTGGTTGCAGTCGACTATGTATCCAAATGGGTAGAGGCCATTGCCACACCCACTAATGATACTAAGACAGTGCTGAAGTTCCTTCTGAAATATATCTTCAACAGGTTTGGTGTCCCTAGAGCACTAATTAGTGATGGGGGCACTCACTTCTGCAATAAATAGCTTTACTCTGCTATGGTCCGGTATGGAATTAGCCACAAGGTGGCAACTCCATATCATCCACAGACAAATGGGCAAGCTGAAGTCTCTAATAGAGAACTAAAAAGAATCCTGGAACGGACTGTAAGTACCCGTAGAAAGGATTGGGCGAGAAGCTTGGATGATGCTCTGTGGGCTTACAGAACAGCATTCAAAACTCCTATAGGGACCTCTCCATACCAACTTGTGTATGGTAAGGCCTGTCATCTGCCCGTGGAACTGGAGCATAAGGCCTACTAGGCAACCAAATTCCTAAACTTTGATGCCAATTTAGCCGGAGAAAAAAGATTGCTCCAGCTTTACAAAGAAAAAGCAAAAAGGTGGCATGACAGAAAGCTATCATCTAGAGTCTTTGAACTAGGACAGAAGGTTCTGCTGTTTAACTCTAAGCTCAGGCTATTCCCCGGGAAATTGAAATCCCGGTGGATGGGACCATATGTGATTACAAGGGTGTCACCATATAGCTATGTGGAGCTTCAAGACATTGATTCTAATAAGAATTTCATTGTTAATGGATAGAGAATCAAGGATTATCTTGAAGGCAATGTTGAGCAAGAATGCTCAAGGCTGAGGCTAGATTAAAAGCTCAGCAAGGTCCAGCTAAAGACAATAAAGAAGCGCTTGCTGGGAGGCAACCTAGCCATTAGCAAAACTTTTTCTTATTTATTTTTTTATTATTTATATAGGTTTAATATAAATAACCTTCAAGGTAAAGAATCAATTGCATAAGTTCACAGGGTTGCAGAAGGATTCAGAATACAAAATAGCAAAAAGAAGCTCACTGGTGCGAAAAAGCCAGTAAGAGCTATTTTGGGCGTTAAACGCCCAAAAGGAGCATCTACTGGGCGTTTAACGCCAGTAGAGATAGCCATATGGGCATTAAACGCCAGAAAGAAGCAGCTTCTGGGCATTTAACGCTAGATTTACAGCATCTTGGGCGTTCAGAAAAAGGCCCTGTGACAAAGGAGTTTCTGGCGTTTAACGCCAGCTAGAAGCAACAGCTGAGCGTTAAACGCCCAGACCAAGCACCAGTTTGGCGTTAAATGCCCAAAACATGCAGCAGTTGGGCGTCTAACGCCAGGATTGTGGGGAGTAGGTAATTTCGTTTTCAATTCAAATTTTTTCCATTTTTCATATTTCAATTCATGATTTCTTGCATAAACATGTTACAAATCCTAATTTTTCAAATCCTTTTTCAAAAGATATCAAATGTATCTTAATTCTAAACATAATTTTTTTTAATCCTCTTCAACTTATTTTCAAATCTTTTTCAAAACACATCTATCTCTTTTCCTTCTAAAATCTTTTCAACTCATCAATATCTTTTTCAAATCTTCACAATATCTTTTTCAAAACAAAGCTATCTTTTTCAATTATCTTTCATATTATTCATATCTTTTAAATTTTAAAGTGCATCCTTTTTCCTATCATACTTATCTTTTACAAATCATATCTTTTATCATATCTTCTTCAAAATTTTCGAAAACCCACCCCCCTTCCCTTTAAATCCTAGTTTGGCCTCCCCCCACCTTCACAATTCGGACTTGGCTCTCTTCATATCCCACTTCTTTCCTTTCTTTTGCTTGAGGACAAGCAAACCTCTAAGTTTGGTGTGTCTATCCATGATCACTAAGCCAATACCCACTAAGATCATGGCTCCTAAGGGAAAACAAACCAACTCAAGAGGCAAGAAAGAGAATATTCCAAAACCACTTTGGAATCAAGGGAAGTTCTTAACCAAAGAACATTCAGACCATTACTACAAAATAATGGGTCTAAGGTCAGTGATCCCGGAAGTTAAATTCGATCTGAAACAAGACAAATATCCGGAGATCCAAGAGCAAATTCGAAACAGGAGCTGGGAAGTCCTAGCTAATCTTGAAACAAAGGTGGGAAGAAACATGGTTCAGGAATTCTACGCAAATCTGTGGCAGACGGACAGGCAGAGAATAGCGGAAACCGCATTCTACGACTATAGAACTCTGGTCAGAGGGAAGATTGTTCACACCCACCCTGACAAAATAAGGGAGATCTTCAAGCTGCCTCAACTGCAAGATGACCCAGACTCCTTTAATAGGAGAATAATGAGATCAAACCTAAGCTTGGACAAAATCCTAGAGGACATATGTCTCCCTGGAGCCAAATGGACAACCAACACAAAGGGTGCCCTAAACCAACTCAAAAGAGGAGATCTCAAACCAGTCGCCAGAGGCTGGCTGGACTTCATTGGGCGCTCTATACTGCCCACTCGCAACCGCTCTGAGGTCACCATTAGAAGAGTAGTGATGATTCATTGCATTATGCTGGAAAAAGAAGTGGAAGTTCATCAGCTGATTGCTTGTGAGCTTTACAAAATTGCAAACAAGAACTCCAAAGATGCCAGATTGGCTTATCCAAGCTTGGTCTCTCTGTTATGTAAAGATGCTGGGATAAAAATGGGAGTAGATGAGTACATCCCAGTTGAGCAACCAATCACCAAAAAGTCTATGGAAGGACAACAAGTGCAGGACGACCCCAACAATAGGAGAGCACAAGAGTTCCTCCCGGAAATCCCTCAAATTGAATACTGGGAGCGCCTAGAAGCATCTGTCACCAAGTTGCAAGAAGCTGTGGATCAACTGAAGGAAGAACATCAAAATCAAAACAGCATGCTCTGCAAACTGCTTAGAGAACAAGAAGAGCAAGGGCGTGAACTAAAGAAACTGAAGCGCCAGAAGCTATCTCTTGAAGGGCCAAGCACTCCACAGACTAAAGAGGCATCCACCTCCCAAATTCAAGGTTGTTGAGTTCTAATCTTAACCTTAACTCTGTGATAATTGTTCTTATTAGAAATTTACCTTAGAAGTTATATATGAGTAGTAGTAATTAGTATCTATATTTTGATTTTATCTCCAATTAAGCTATAATTTATTTTTTTCATCATCATCAAACATGAATAAAATAGCAGATTTTTAGAATAAGGAGGCAATATTTTTTTCGATTTTTTAATAAGGGAAATTCTAATTAATTATATGTGGTGGCAATGCTTTTTGTCTTCTGAATGAATGCATAAACAGTGCATGTTTTTGATATTGAATTTTATGAATGTTAAAATTGTTGGTTCCTGAAAGAATAATGAGCAAGAGAAATGTTATTGATGATCTGAAAAAGCAGTTAAAAAAAAAGAGAGAAGGAGCAGTAGAAAAAGCCAATAGCCCTTAAAACCAAAAGGAAAGGGTAAAAAATATCCAAGGCTTTGAGCATCAGTGGATAGGACGGCCTAAAGGAATAAAATCCTGGCCTAAGCGGCTAAACCAAGCTGTCCCTAACCATGTGCTTGTGGCGTGAAGGTGTCAAGTGAAAACTTGAGACTGAGCGGTTAAAGTCGAGGTCCAAAGCAAAAAGAAGAGTGTGCTTAAGAACCCTGGACACCTCTAATTGGGGACTTTAGCAAAGCTAAGTCACAATCTAAAAAGGTTCACCCAGTTATGTGTCTGTGGCATTTATGTATCCGGTGGCAATACTGGAAAACAAAGTGCTTAGGGCCACGGCCAAGACTCATAAAGTAGCTGTGTTCAAGAATCAACATACTAAATAAGGAGAATCAATAATTCTATCTGAATTCTGAGTTCCTATGGATGCCAATCATTCTGAATTTCAAAGGATAAAGTGAGATGCCAAAACTGTTCGGAAGCAAAAAGCTACTAGTCCCGCTTATCTAATTAGAATATGAGCTTCACTTAAAACTCTGAGATATTATTGCTTCTTGATTTCTTTCTATCCTATTTTATTTGTCTAGTTACTTGGGGACAAGCAACAGTTTAAGTTTGGTGTTGTGATGAGCGGATATTTTATACGCTTTTTGGGGTTAATTTCATGTAGTTTTTAGTATGTTTTAGTTAGTTTTTAAGTATATTTTTATTAGTTTCTAGGAAAAATTCATATTTCTGGACTTTACTATGAGTTTGTGTGTTTTTCTGTGATTTCAGGTATTTTCTGGCTGAAATTGAGGGAGCTGAGCAAAAATCTGATTCAGGCTGAAAAAGGACTATAGATGTTGTTGGATTCTGACCTCCCTGCACTCGAAATGGATTTTCTGGAGCTACAAGAGTCCAAATGGCGCGCTCTTAACTGAGTTGGAACATAGACATCCAGGGCTTTCCAGCAATATATAATAGTCCATACTGTGCTCAAGGATAAATGACATAAACTGGCGTTCAACGCCAGTTTCATGCTGCATTCTGGCGTTAAACGCCAGAAACAGGTTACAAGTTGGAGTTAAACGCCCAAAACAGGTTACAACCTGGCGTTTAACTCCAAAAACAGCCTAGGTACGTGTAAAGCTCAAGTTTCAGCCCCAGCACACACCAAGTGGGCCCCAGAAGTAGATTTCTGCACTATCTATCATAGCTTATTCATTTTTTGTAAACCTAGGTTACTAGTTTAGTATTTAAACAACTTTTAGAGAATTATTTTGTACCTCATGAAATTTTCACGTTTGACATTGTATCTCTACGGCATGAGTCTCTAAACTCCATTGTTGGGGGTGAGGAGCTCTGTTGTGTCTCGATGAATTAATGCAATTATTTCTGTTTTCTATTCAAACACGCTTTTTTCTATCTAAGATGTTCATTCGCACTTCAATATGATGAATGTGATGATCCGTGACACTCATCACCATTCTCAATCTATGAACGTGTGCTTGACATCCACTTCCGTTCTACCTTCGATTGAATGAGTATCTCTTGGATTCCTTAATCAAAATCTTCGTGGTATAAGCTATAATCCATTGGCAGCATTCTTGAGAATCCGAAAAGTCTAAACCTTGTCTGTGGTATTCCGAGTAGGATTTAGGGATTGAATGACTGTGACGAGCTTCAAACTCACAAGGGTTGGGCGTAGTGACAGACGCAAAAGGATCAATGGATCCTATTCCAGCATGAGTGAGAACCAACAGATGATTAGCCGTGCGGTGACAGCGCACCTGGACCATTTTCACTGAGAGGACGGATGGTAGTCATTGACAACGGTGATCCACCAACACACAGCTTGCCATAGGAAGAACCTTGCGTGTGTGAAGAAGAAGACAGGGGGAAAGCAGAGATTCAGAAGACAAAGCATCTCCAAAACTTCAACATATTCTCCATTACTGCATAACAAGTATTTATTTCATGCTCTTTTATTTTTCGCAATTCAAACTGATAATCATAATTAATCTCCTGACTAAGATTTACAAGATAACCATAGATTGCTTCAAGCCAAGAATCTCTGTGGGATCAACCCTTACTCACGTAAGGTATTACTTGGACGACCCAGTGCACTTGCTGGTTAGTTGTGCGGAGTTGTGAAAAGTGTGAATCACAATTTCGTGCACCACCCCACTGGTTGGATTGCTCATAATCTCTCATTCCTTGGTGATATTCCTAGCCACCATGAAGATACTGATATGAATCATTTTGTGGTGGTGGGTGAGATCCCATGAAATTGTCTTGCTCTTCTTGTAGCTCTGCAGCATATCCCCATTGATTGGATTGCTCAGAATTTCCAGTTTCTTGGTGATATTCCCAACCACCATTAGGATAATGAATTGAATCATATTAAGATGGTGGGCAATATGCCATGAAATTTGTTTGATCACAAGATGAGTTGAACTCCATTTGAATTTTGTAAAACACACAACCAATGAAAATCGAAATTCATGTCTCAGATGAGATTTGCTTAGTGAAGGAAAAACACAAACACCTTGGTTTCAGCAGAAAACAGAAAATTAAAAGGACAAAAATAAAAAAAATACTTAATCTAGACTTCTTACCCACTTAATCATTGTCGATCTATATCAATCCCCAACAACGGCGCCAAAAACTTGATGAGGGAAAAATGATTCCACACAAACTCACCGGCAAGTGTACCGGGCCGCATCAAGTAGTAATAACTCACAAGAGTAAGGTCGATCCCACAGGGATTGATGGATCAAGCAACTTTAGTGAGTGGTCAGTCTAGTCAAGCAGACAGTGATGAATTGAGTAAAAATTGGAGCATCAGAAGGTAAATTGCAGAAAATATAAAATGCAAAAAGTAAATTACAAAAGCTTAAATGACAAGAAAATTAAATTGTACCAAATGTAAAGGGAATTGGGTGCAGGGAATTTAAAGAAAGTAGTAAATCAAAACTCAGAACAATTGTAGAAGAATTAAATTGCATGAAAAGTAAATTGAGATTACAACAAACTCAAATGTAAAGTTGCAGAAAGTAAAATTGAAAAAAAGGAAATTTTAGCAGAGGATTGCAGAAACTGAAATTGCATAAACTGAATTTAATACTGAAATGTAGAAGGTGCAAAAAAATAAAAGTGTATCAAAGAGAGCCTTCTATTCTATTCCTACTCCTACTCCTACTGCTGCCTACTACTAGTGCAGCCTAACAGCTCTGAGACCTTTTTTCTAACAGAACTAAAGCCTTTTTATAGGCATTCCTAAATTACAAATGAAATTCAAATTGAAAAAAATTACAATTAAATACAAAATTCCTATTCTAGATGATCCTTGTGCCTTTGAGTGATGTCAATTGGGCTCTGCTTGCTTTTGTGTGTTGATGGGCTTGGAATCAGCTTTAATTGAGCAGAGATGATGCTTCCAGGAGAGCGTAGCATTCATTTAGAGAACGGAGCGTTCGGACACTCACGCGTACGCGTCCTTCATGCGTGCGCGTGCTTTTGCAATTTCGCCCATTGACGCGTACGCGTCCTTTGCAGCGTTAACTTAGTGAGCGCTACGTTTGCTTACTGAACGCTGCCCCACGCGTGCGCATCATGTATGCGTGCGCATGGGTATCAAAATCTCAATTCCATGCTTCAGAACCAGCCACGCGTGTGCGTGCTTTGTCCCAGGTGCACCATCGGCGCGTGCGCGTCAAGCACGCGTGCGCGTCGATTGCAAAACTTTGCCTCCAGATTTTAACTTGCCCGAAAACGCTCTCTCATGCAACGTAGCGTTCTCTTTTGACACGAGCGTCAAACAATATCACGCGTACACGTCATGCACGCATACGTGTGAATCTTCAAAAATCCGTCCCCGACGCGTGCGCATCATGCACGCATGCGTGTCGTAGCGTTTTCGCGCCAAGACCCTTTTTTTTGTTTAAATCATGGGCCACGCTTTTAAAAGCATGGCCTAAGGGTCCAAACTTGCTCAAACTTCAAAAATATGTCCAGAATTCTTCCTTTGAGCTTATTTTGTGCTTTCTGCTTCTTTTCCTTTATCTTTTCACCTATCATCAACCAAACAGATACATCAAAGCCTTTGGCATAATCATCAAATCTTGCATCATTCATATTATCAACTAAATCTTGCAAGAAATCTAATAGAAATTCATAAAATTACCAATGTTTGATTGAATCAAGACAAGCATGAAATTCTCACTTAAACACTTATTTGTTGCCTAAAAATGCATAAAAACCAAATAAAAACTAATGAAATAGGCTTGTGAAACTAACCTAAGATGACTTGTCATCAACAAGTATTTTTATAAAACATTTTTAATTTTTAGTTTTAATTATACAATTTTTTTCTATAATATTTTATTAAAAGAATTATATGAAATATTGATATTGATTTAGTAAAAAATGTAAGATAACAGTATAAAAATATTTCTTAATACAAATTTTTTAATATTTAACATTTTAATAAATATTTTAAGAATACTTGATAAGGCACTTGTTAAGGCACTTGATCAGGCACTTGTTAACTAATATAAATTTATTATTCCCATCCGTTTCAAGAATGTCCGATTCTCCATATAATTGACTTCTCACTAAATTAATAAGATAGATTTATACTATCGATTATAATAATTCACTTTATCTATAACTTAACTAGGCGGCCTTTTTATATATTACACTATTAATTAATATAAGCACTTATTGTAATCATGGCCTGAACAGTATTAAAACAGATACAAATAAATACAAGAGACAATGATAAAATTTTGGATTCAGCTAACATGTGCTCTAATGATACAAGTTAAAATTATTAATAAAATATGTATTATAAAAAATTGTATAATAAAAAATATTAAAATTAGCGTGTAAAAAATTATTGAGAATTTTAAATTTAAAAAATAATGAGAAAAAATTGATGGAGAATAATTGGTGCACGACATTCAATTTCAGGAACTAAAATGAGTCATTTGATGCATACGTAATCATGACATAGTTGATGACACGTGGACAAATAACATTGTGACACGTGGCATAACTCGACACATGGAAAAAAGCATTGTGACACGTGGCATACCATCCATGTCAGCATGCGACGTGTCGTTGTCCGATACGTCATTATACCGTTACACATGGTCAAACTTTGAGGTGACACGTGTTACCAAAGGTCCACATCATCAAGCCACGTCAGCACGTCGCTAACGAAAAATGGGTCAAGGACTAATATGGTGTATTTTTTCAATCTCAGGGATGTAATTGGTGCAATTAGAATTTCAAAGACGATTTTTGTGCACAACGTCAATTTCAGGGACCACTTTGAGAATTTAGTCGTGATTTTTTGGAATCTGCCAATGGTTGGAGTGGCGGATAATTCAATGAGATCAACTACAAATACATTTAACTTGCCAATCACGCTCAAGAACTTTTAATATACAAAAGTCTAGTATAAGGGTGAGTTACTCCTATTTCTGCATGCAGAAATAGGAGATATTTTTTAGAGAAAAGGACAAATATGTCCCTGACCTTTTGCCCTGCGGATATTTTTGTCCCTGACCATTTGAAAATACTTTTAAATCCCTGACTTTCACAAAACTTGGACGGATGAGTCCCTCCATCCAAATGCCTCCGTCAGACCCAACGGAAAAGTTTGACGTGGCTCTCGTTCTGATGACCTGGCGTGACGGGTTGACACATGGACTGATGACTGGAAGGGTACTTTCAAAAATTGGACAAATAAGTCCCTAAGCCTAAAAACTACGTCATTTCGCGTTTGGCCCCTTACAAACACTCATATCTCTTAAGTTGTATACAATACCGATTACACCTATATCACTCTTACTGAATTACATTAAACCCTAAGAATACAAACAATCACCATACTCTATTTCTCCCTCCAAAAAAATCACTACCCGAGCTGAGACGGTTGCAGTGTGCAGTGGCTGTCAAAG